>NC_074683.1:49910599-49945599 GCF_029448725.1 Salvelinus fontinalis | reverse complement strand
GGGTCCTGCAGTAAGTGATGGCTAAATACGGAGGCAGGCAAATACCAGCACACAGACACACTAGTCTTGGGTGGTATACCGGATATACCGGGGTATTTGGAAACGGGGAGGTTTTTTCAATACCGTTGAAACGATTTATCTGAAGTTTTTCAATACATTTTAATATTTGTATCTGCTTTTTAAGTTAGTAGCTGGAGTCAACTTGTGCAATACATTAGGAGATAAAGCAGATCGCGTTCTTCGTGTCACCTGTCACATTATTTTACATTATGAAGTTTTACCGTAGTTCGCCAGAACAGTTTAAATATACAGTGCATTTGGAAAGTATTCAGACCCCTTGACTTTTTACACATTTTGTTACGTTACAGCCTTATTATAAAACGGATTAAATTTATTTAATTGTTTTTTCCCCCTCATCAATCTACTCACAATACCCCATGATGACATCACAATACCCCATGATGACATCACAATACCCCATGATGACATCACAATACCCCATGGGTCTCATAGCTAAAGGGTCTGAATACTTACTGTACATTTGAGTCATTTCACTCTTATCCAGAGTGACTTACAATTAGTACGTTCATCTTAAGATAGCTAGGTGAGACAATAACACATCACAATCGTACGAAGTACGTCTTTTCCTCAACAAAGTAGTTATCAACAAAGTCAGTGCTAGTAGAAAAAAAAATCAGGTTGCTGACCGCTTTACCTCCCGAGATAATTATTACCATATAATAATTATATTATTATTACCATATAATAATTATATTATTATTACCATATAATAATTATATTATTATTACCATATAATAATTTTATTATTATTACCATATAATAATTATATTATTATTACCATATAATAATTATATTATTATTACCATATAATAATTATATCATTATTACCATATAATAATTGTATTATTATTACCATTATTACAGAGAATCAGACAAATTATGCTACCCCTCTGCCTATTGGCTACTTAGCTTATTCAAGCCTGTCTCAAAATACAACACTGCCCCTTTAAGATGAAAAAAGCTCTTCACGTTTTGTGCTCTTGTAGGAAGCAACCGCTCCCCCATTGTTGACTACAGATCTATAACTGGGATAATAACTCACTAACTAGCAAAGAATAGGAACAACATGTTCACGCTTGGCTACATGCAGCTCTTGCTTTGATCTCAAAACAAGCTCTTCTACTCACGACCGCTCATGCTGTAAACACAGTCCAGTTCAAAGTAAATGACACAGATACATATATATGGCAATGGCCTATTTGCATATAGGCCTACTGAAGCCTCTGATTGGTTATGCTGCACCGTCTGTGTAGAGTACGGGCTGAGTAGTGCGCAGTAGAATCCTACTCCGATGTGTTCTGCCTACAACAAAATCTCTCGCATAGTTAGTTTGGTTTCGGTATGTTGCATTGAAAGTGAATAACATTGTATCACATTTCCCACAGTAAAGGGAACCGTTGATAGTGTTAACTAACAGGTAAAACACTAGGAAGTTGAGTGAAATTCAATCTCATTCTTCTCTCCATGGGCTGATATTTCTTCTGTGCTCGGCAGCGGCAGTCTCGGAGCGACTGCATGCCCGCCCACGTGCCCAGTTTAGAGGGAACATTGTGCCCAACCCTAACACACACACACACACACACACACACACACACACACACACACACTCACACACCGTCTTACAGCTGTATCTACTCAGCAGCAGACAGATATTACACCAACACAGTGTCTTGTTAACTACAGTTGAATTTTCTCTGTACACTGATCAGTGACTGATCCTCTGTCCCTTTTTATGGTAAAAACAACTCGCTGTGATTATTACTGTCAACCTTCTGTGATTATTACTGTCAACCTTCTGTGATTATTACTGTCAACCCTCTGTGATTATTACTGTCAACCCTCTGTGATTATTACTGTCAACCCTCTGTGATTATTACTGTCAACCTTCTGTGATTATTACTGTCAACCCTCTGTGATTATTACTGTCAACCCTCTGGGATTATTACTGTCAACCCTCTGTGATTATTACTGTCAACCTTCTGTGATTATTACTGTCAACCCTCTGTGATTATTACTGTCAACCCTCTGTGATTATTACTGTCAACCCTCTGTGATTATTACTGTCAACCTTCTGTGATTATTACTGTCAACCCTCTGTGATTATTATGTGATTATTACTGTCAACCCTCTGTGATTATTACCGTCAACCCTCTGTGATTATTACTGTCAACCCTCTGTGATTATTACTGTCAACCCTCTGTGATTATTACTGTCAACCTTCTGTGATTATTCCTGTCAACCTTCTGTGATTATCTGAACCTTCTGTGATTATTACTGTCAACCTTCTGTGATTATTACAGTCAACCCTCTGTGATTATTACTGTCAACCCTCAGTGATTATTACTGTCAACCCTCTGTGATTATTACTGTCAACCCTCTGTGATTATTACTGTCAACCCTCTGTGATTATTACTGTCAACCCTCTGATTATTACTGTCAACCTTCTGTGATTATTACTGTCAACCTTCTGTGATTATTACAGTCAACCCTCTGTGATTATTACAGTCAACCCTCTGTGATTATTACTGTCAACCCTCTGTGATTATTACCGTCAACCCTCTGTGATTATTACTGTCAACCTTCTGTGATTATTACTGTCAACCCTCTGATTATAACTGTCAACCCTCTGTGATTAATACTGTCAACCTTCTGTGATTATTACAGTCAACCCTCTGTGATTATTACAGTCAACCCTCTGTGATTATTACTGTCAACCCTCTGTGATTATTACCGTCAACCCTCTGTGATTATTACTGTCAACCTTCTGTGATTATTACTGTCAACCTTCTGTGATTATTACTGTCAACCCTCTGTGATTATTACTGTCAACCCTCTGGGATTATTACTGTCAACCCTCTGTGATTATTACTGTCAACCCTCTGTGATTATTACTGTCAACCTTCTGTGATTATTACTGTCAACCCTCTGTGATTATTACTGTCAACCCTCTGTGATTATTACTGTCAACCTTCTGTGATTATTACTGTCAACCCTCTGTGATTATTACTGTCAACCCTCTGTGATTATTACTGTCAACCCTCTGTGATTATTATGTGATTATTACTGTCAACCCGCTGTAATTATTACTGTCAACCCTCTGTGATTATCTGAACCTTCTGTGAATATTACTGTCAACCCTCTGATTATTACTGTCAACCCTCTGTGATTATTACTGTCAACCCTCTGTGATTATTACTGTCAACCCTCTGTGATTATTACTGTCAACCCTCTGATTATTACTGTCAACCCTCTGTGATTATTACTGTCAACCCTCTGGGATTATTACTGTCAACCCTCTGGGATTATTACTGTCAACCCTCTGTGATTATTACTGTCAACCCTCTGTGATTATTACTGTCAACCCTCTGTGATTATTACTGTCAACCCTCTGGGATTATTACTGTCAACCCTCTGGGATTATTACTGTCAACCCTTTGTGATTATTACTGTCAACCTTCTGTGATTATCTGAACCTTCTGTGATTATTACTGTCAACCCTCTGATTATTACTGTCAACCTTCTGTGATTATCTGAACCCTCTGTGATTATTACTGTCAACCCTCTGTGATTATTACTGTCAACCCTCTGTGATTATTACTGTCAACCCTCTGTGATTATTACTGTCAACCCTCTGTGATTATTACTGTCAACCTTCTGTGATTATTACTGTCAACCTTCTGTGATTATCACTGTCAACCCTCTGTGATTATTACTGTCAACCCTCTGTGATTATTACTGTCAACCCTCTGTGATTATTACTGTCAACCCTCTGTGATTATTACTGTCAACCTTCTGTGATTATCACTGTCAACCCTCTGTGATTATTACTGTCAACCCTCTGTGATTATTACTGTCAACCCTCTGTGATTATTACTGTCAACCCTCTGTGATTATTACTGTCAACCCTCTGTGATTATTATTGTCAACCTTCTGGGATTATTACTGTCAACCCTCTGTGATTATTACTGTCAACCCTCTGTGATTATTACCGTCAACCCTCTGTGATTATTACCGTCAACCCTCTGTGATTATTACTGTCAACCTTCTGTGATTATTACTGTCAACCTTCTGTGATTATTACTGTCAACCCTCTGTGATTATCTGAACCTTCTGTGAATATTACTGTCAACCCTCTGTGATTATTACTGTCAACCCGCTGTGATTATTACTGTCAACCCTCTGTGATTATTACTGTCAACCCTCTGATTATTACTGTCAACCCTCTGTGATTATTACTGTCAACCCTCTGTGATTATTACTGTCAACCCTCTGTGATTATTACTGTCAACCCTCTGTGATTATTACTGTCAACCCTCTGTGATTATTACTGTCAACCCTCTGGGATTATTACTGTCAACCCTCTGGGATTATTACTGTCAACCCTCTGTGATTATTACTGTCAACCCTCTGATTATTACTGTCAACCTTCTGTGATTATCTGAACCTTCTGTGATTATTACTGTCAACCCTCTGATTATTACTGTCAACCTTCTGTGATTATCTGAACCTTCTGTGATTATTACTGTCAACCCTCTGTGATTATTACTGTCAACCCTCTGTGATTATTACTGTCAACCTTCTGTGATTATTACTGTCAACCTTCTGTGATTATTACTGTCAACCCTCTGTGATTATTACTGTCAACCTTCTGTGATTATTACTGTCAACCCTCTGTGATTATCTCCCAGGAAGTTCTGGCCTGTCTCCGTCTCTGTGTTGGGAGAGAAGCAGCAGGTGGGCTCTAGATCTCTACACTCTTCTTCTCATGTGACTAGATCTCTACACTCTTCTTCTTATGTGACTAGATCTCTACACTCTTCGTCTTATGTGACTAGATCTCTACACTCTTCTTCTCATGTGACTAGATCTCTACACTCTTCTTCTCATGTGACTAGATCTCTACACTTTTCTTCTCATGTGACTAGATCTCTACACTCTTCTTCTTATGTGACTAGATCTCTACACTCTTATTCTTATGTGACTAGATCTCTACACTCTTCTTCTTATGTGACTAGATCTCTACACTCTTCTTCTTATGTGACTAGATCTCTACACTCTTCTTCTTATGTGACTAGATCTCTACACTCTTCTTCTTATGTGACAGGTCTTTCCTGGTTCCCTCCAGTCTTCTGAACCATCTCTTAGAATCCATCTTGCTTTTACCCATATGTACCTCTTTCTGTAGAATGTAGCCTTTGTCCTCATGCAGTTGATCCTCTTTAGCTCTTCTAGGAAATCTGTGATCTTTGATTTTCTGAGGTAGCTTGATCCCCCCCGAGGTAGCTTGATCCCCCCCCCCCCCCCCCCGAGGTAGCTTGATCCACCCCCCCCCCCCCCCCCCCGAGGTAGCTTGATCCCCCCGAGGTAGCTTGACCCCCCCCCCCGAGGTAGCTTGATCCCCCCCGAGGTAGATTGATCCCCCCTCGAGGTAGCTTGACCCCCCCCCCGAGGTAGCTTGATCATCCCCCCCCGAGGTAGCTTGATCCCCCCCCCCCCGAGGTAGCTTGATCCCCCCCCCCCCGAGGTAGCTTGATTCCCCCCCCCGAGGTAGCTTGATCCTCCCCGAGGTAGCTTGATCCCCCCCCCGAGGTAGCTTGATCCCCCCCCCCCCCCCCGAGGTAGCTTGATCATCCCCCCCCGAGGTAGCTTGATCATCCCCCCCCGAGGTAGATTGATTCCCCCCAAGGGGTAGATTGATTCCCCCCCCGAGGTAGCTTGATCCCCCCGAGGTAGCTTGATCCCCCTCCCCGAGGATGCTTGAGCCCCCCTCCCGAGGATGCTTGAGCCCCCCCCCCCCGAGGTAGCTTGATCCCCCCCCCCCCCCCCGAGGTAGCTTGATCCCCCCGAGGTAGCTTGATTCCCCCCCCCCCCCCCGAGGTAGCTTGACCCCCCCCCCCCCCGAGGTAGCTTGATCCCCCCCGAGGTAGCTTGATCCCCCCCCGAGGTAGCTTGATCCCCCCCGAGGTAGCTTGATCCACCCCCCCCCCCGAGGTAGAATGATCCCCCCGAGGTAGCTTGATCCCCCCCGAGGTAGCTTGATCCCCCCCCGAGGTAGCTTGATCCCCCCCGAGGTAGCTTGATCCACCCCCCCCCCGAGGTAGAATGATCCCCCCCGAGGTAGCTTGATCCCCCCCGAGGTAGAATGATCCCCCCTGAGGTAGAATGATCCCCCCTGAGGTAGCTTGATCCCCCCTGAGGTAGCTTGATCCCCCCTGAGGTAGCTTGATCCCCCCTGAGGTAGCTTGATCCCCCCTGAGGTAGAATGATCCCCCCTGAGGTAGAATGATCCCCCCTGAGGTAGAATGATCCCCCCTGAGGTAGAATGATCCCCCCTGAGGTAGAATGATCCCCCCTGAGGTAGAATGATCCCCCCTGAGGTAGAATGATCCCCCCTGAGGTAGAATGATCCCCCCTGAGGTAGAATGATCCCCCCTGAGGTAGCTTGATCCCCCCTGAGGTAGCTTGATCCCCCCTGAGGTAGCTTGATCCCCCCTGAGGTAATTTGATCCCCCCCCGAGGTAGCTTGATCCCCCCGAGGTAGCTTGATCCCATGAGATTAATAACAAACAAACCTTGTTACTGTATTACTACAGGGCATGTTATAGTACCCTATTTTCCCCCAGAGACTTTTCCCCCCTCTTGATATTTCCTGTCCTATACCCTTTTCATCAATGTAGTCCACTTGATAAATGTCTGTTACTCAAACCTCTGATATATTTCTGCGATTAGGTCCTTCCCAGCACCAAAGATGCTTGCTTTGTTTCTGCAGTGGAGACTTTACAACAGATCAGGTAAGAGATGCTCCAGTGTGATATATCCCTCAGGTAACCTTCCAAATTGACCCTCATTCCCTTTATAGTTGACTACTTTTGACCAGGGCCCATTTAGGAGGCAGATATATTCTTGTATCTTGTATAATAACTATTTTCTCTCTCTCATTGTGTGTTTGTTTGTTTGTTTGTTTGTTTACCTCTCGCAGCACCACCTTCACCCCGTCAGACAAGCTGCAGGTGATCCAGCGTACCTTTGAGGAGCTGACCCAGGAAGTACAAGCCCTGCTTGAGGGGAACTTCCTGTTGTCCATGGACGACCTTTTACCTCTCTTCCTCTACGTGGTGCTTAGAGCACGGTAAGGAGGAATTACTACTGTTACTACTGAGGACAGGAGGAATTACTACTGAGGACAGGAGACATTACTACTGAGGACAGGAGGAATTACTACTGAGGACAGGAGGCATTACTACTGTTACTACTGAGGACAGGAGACATTACTACTGAGGACAGGAGGCATTACTACTGAGGACAGGAGGAATTACTACTGAGGACAGGAGACATTACTACTGAGGACAGGATACATTACTACTGAGGACAGGAGACATTACTACTGAGGACAGGAGACATTACTACTGAGGACAGGAGACATTACTACTGAGGACAGGAGACATTACTACTGAGGACAGGAGACATTACTACTGAGGACAGGAGACAGTACTACAGAGGACAGGAGACAGTACTACTGAGGACAGGAGACAGTACTACTGAGGACAGGAGACATTACTACTGAGGACAGGAGACATTACTACTGAGGACAGGAGACATTACTACTGAGGACAGGAGACATTACTACTGAGGACAGGAGACATTACTACTGAGGACAGGAGACATTACTACTGAGGACAGGAGACATTACTACTGAGGACAGGAGACATTACTACTGAGGACAGGAGACATTACTACTGAGGACAGGAGACATTACTACTGAGGACAGGAGACATTACTACTGAGGACAGGAGGCATTACTACTGAGTACAGGAGGCATTACTACTGAGGACAGGAGACATTACTACTGAGGACAGGAGGCATTACTACTGAGGACAGGAGACATTACTACTGAGGACAGGAGACATTACTACTGAGGACAGGAGACATTACTACTGAGGACAGGAGACATTACTACTGAGGACAGGAGACATTACTACTGAGGACAGGAGACATTACTACTGAGGACAGGAGACATTACTACTGAGGACAGGAGACATTACTACTGAGGACAGGAGGCATTACTACTGAGGACAGGAGACATTACTACTGAGGACAGGAGACATTACTACTGAGGACAGGAGACATTACTACTGAGGACAGGAGACATTACTACTGAGGACAGGAGACATTACTACTGAGGACAGGAGACATTACTACTGAGGACAGGAGACATTACTACTGAGGACAGGAGACATTACTACTGAGGACAGGAGACATTACTACTGAGGACAGGAGACATTACTACTGAGGACAGGAGACATTACTACTGAGGACAGGAGGCAGAGACAACAGTTTCATGTTTTAAAGCTAGTTTCCTACATTGCAGTCCCCGTCAAGGTGAAGATATCTTTGTCCCTGTTCTAGGATGAGGAACCTGGCTGCTGAGGTGAGTTTGATAGAAGATCTAATGGACCCCTCTCTGCAGCACGGAGAGCTGGGACTCATGTTCACCACACTCAAGGTAACACTCAGTACTTTTCCTGCATTTCTCTTCAAGAACATATTCCTTTTCTGGTTTGGAATGTGGATTTATTGATTAGCGTTTCTGAATTTGTTACGACGGGGTCCATTGATTGCCTTATTTTCTCGGCATGTCCTTGTTCATCCAGGCTTGCTGTTTTCAGATCCAACAGGAGAAGACGACATAGTGAAGAGGAGGTGTACTGCCTTCTACAACGGAGGTCGAACGGAGGGTCCCGTTTTTTTATACCGGCGAATCCAGACGACAGGATAATCCGTCTATAGATGGATTATCCCCTGGCTAAAAGACATTATTATTATTTTTACCATTATTTATACAGGGAAGTCCCGTTGAGACCAACGTTTCTTTAGCAAGGGAACCCTACCTTCACAAACAGCAACCACCCTGAAGATTGAAGAAACACACTTTTCTTGTTTTATCCTGAGTATCTTTAATCCTGACTGACTATCTTTAATCCTGACTGACTATCTTTAATCCTGACTGACTATCTTTAATCCTGACTGACTATCTTTAATCCTTAATCCTGACTGACTATCTTTAATCCTGACTGACTATCTTTAATCCTTAATCCTGACTGACTATCTTTAATCCTTAATCCTGACTGACTATCTTTAATCCTGACTGACTATCTTTAATCCTGACTGAATATCTTTCATCCTGACTGACTATCTTTAATCCTGACTGACAATCTTTAATCCTGACTGAGTATCTTTAATCCTGACTGACTATCTTTAATCCTGGCTGACTATCTTTAATCCTGACTGACTATCTTTAATCCTGATTGACTATCTTTAATCCTGACTGAGTATCTTTAATCCTGACTGAGTATCTTTAATCCTGACTGAGTATCTTTAATCCTGACTGAGTATCTTTAATCCTGACTGAGTATCTTTAATCCTGACTGACTGTTTTTAATCCTGACTGACTATCTTTAATCCTGACTGAATATCTTTAATCCTGACTGACTATCTTTCATCCTGACTGACTATCTTTAATCCTGACTGACTATCTTTCATCCTGACTGACTATCTTTCATCCTGACTGACTATCTTTCATCCTGACTGACTATCTTTAATCCTGACTGAGTATCTTTAATCCTGACTGACTATCTTTAATCCTGACTGACTATCTTTAATCCTGACTGACTATCTTTCATCCTGACTGACTATTTTTAATCCTGACTGACTATTTTTAATCCTGACTGACTATCTTTAATCCTGACTGACTATTTTTAATCCTGACTGACTATCTTTAATCCTGACTGACTATCTTTTATCCTTAATCCTGACTGGCTATCTTTAATCCTGACTGACTATCTTTAATCCTTAATCCTGACTGACAATCTTTAATCCTGACTGACTATCTTTAATCCTGACTGACAATCTTTAATCCTGACTGACTATCTTTAATCCTGACTGACTATCTTTAATCCTGACTGACTATCTTTCATCCTGACTGACTATCTTTAATCCTGACTGAATATCTTTAATCCTGACTGACTATCTTTAATCCTGACTGACTATCTTTAATCCTGACTGACTATTTTTAATCCTGACTATCTTTAAACCTGTTTATCTTTTATTCTGATTATCTTTAATCCAGACTGTCTTCTATCCTGACTAGGGTTGCACTTTTTGGGGAATATTCAGAGGTGGCAACTTTACGTGGGAATTAACGGGAATTAATGGGAAAATATGGGAATTAATGAAAATATATGCAAATGTAATTAATACCATTTCAATGTAGACGTTTTTTGCATTTGATATATTTACCATATCATATGGAGACAGAAACATAAACCTTTTACCTTATTATAAGTAGACATAATTACAAATGATTAAATCCTTCCAATAGAAAAAATATCTATATTTTAGTTACGAATTGAACTTTAATTAAATGGGGATGATTTCACTGATCAACAAAAGGGAATATTGAATGATCTCCAATGAGCCATCGCATCTCCCAAAAACATTTTCAACATACATCTGTAAAATGAAACTAAAGCCTAGAAGCTAAAGCTTTGGTTGTCTTCCTCTCAGGCTTCCATGTCTTCTCTCCTGGACCTCCTCAATGTCCACCTCTTGAACATCAGACTCCATGTCTTCTCTCCTGGACCTCCTCAATGTCCACCTCTTGAACATCAGACTCCATGTCTTCTCTCCTGGACCTCCTCAATGTCCACCTCTTGAACATCAGACTCCATGTCTTCTCCCTGGACCTCCTCAATGTCCACCTCTTGAACATCAGACTCCATGTCTTCTCTCCTGGACCTCCTCAATGTCCACCTCTTGAACATCAAACTCTGAGGCCTCATCTTTCACTGTCACTTTACAACCCTGTTGAGGATGGCTCATTGTCAGGCTCAAAAAGCCTCAAATATGCCCGGATTGGCACCAGTTTTTAAACCCTTGTATTTGTCAGCCTGTTGTGTGCTTTGGTGTGTGTGTTCCCAAACAAGGACCAGTTGTGCTCTGAGGCGGCTGATGTTGGTGGGATTTGGAGGATGATGGAGGCAACAGGGGAAAGAGCCTCAGATCCACCAAGTCCCTTCCACCAGGTGGCTGATGAGATATGTTGGCACAACTGCCATATTGCATCTCCATGCCAAAGCCCTTGCTTGGATGTGTACTTCGCCAGACTGCCAAGAACCTTGCCCTCATCCAGGCCAAGGTGGCGAGACACGGTAGTGATGACACCATAGGCCTTGTTGATCTCTGTGCCAGACAGGATGCTCTTGCCAGGATACTTGGGGTCCAACATGTACGCTGAGGCGTGTTTGGGCTTCAGGCAGAAGTCTTCACGCTTTTTGATGTATTTCAGAACTGCAGTTTCCTCTGCTTGGAGCAACAGTGAAGTGGGCAGGGCAGTATGGATTTCTTCTCTTACGTCTACAAACAGAGTCTGAACATCAGACAGGAAGGCATTGTCTCCCTCAATCCGGCCAATGGCTACTGCTATAGGTTTCAGGAGTTTCAGGCTGCTTACCACTCTCTCCCAAAATACATCATCCAGGAGGATCCTCTTGATGGGGCTGTCCATATCGGCAGACTGTGATATGGCCATTTCTTGGAAAGACTCCGTTCCCCTTCAGGAGACTGTCAAACATGATGCCAACACCACCCCAACGGGTGTTGCTGGGCAGCTTCAATGTGCTGCTCTTATTCTTCTCACTTTGCTTGGTGAGGTAGATTGCTGCTATAACTTGATGACCCTTCACATACCTAACCATTTCCTTGGCTCTCTTGTAGTGTATCCATTGTTTTCAGTGCCATGATGTCCTTGAGGAGCAGAATCAATGCATGAGCAGCACAGCCAATGGGTGTGATGTGAGGGTAGGACTCCTCCACTTTAGACCAATCAGCCTGAATCTCCTGAAACCTATAGCAGGATTGAGGGAGACAATGCCATCTAGTCTGATGTTCAGACTCTGCTTGCAGATGTAAGAGAAGAAATCCGTACTGCCCTGCCCACAAATTGTTAACAAGTTGAAATGATTTAAACACACGTTGCTGTAGGCTACTATTTACTAGTTAACAAAAATCATGTATGTCATATAAAATATATTCACCCCCACCCAGTATTGTAATCAAAAATTACCAGAAAGCATGTAGTCCTTGGCTCAGACTGTGTAGTAGTGTGGGCTCAATAGCATCTCATTAGTGTGCAAGATCTTGAGAATCAGCTGTGCATGTGATGGAAGAATGCATTGTGCATGCAGAGGGTTGCAATTCCATTGAAATGGGGATAGTTTGACCAAAATATGCCACAAGACCTAGAGTTGCCTTATGTGTATCCCACAAAGAATGTTCACTGTTATAAGCTAACCTTTTTTTGATGAATTTAAGCAAACTTCCCGGGATTAACCTCCCATGGAAAAATTCTGGGAATTTACCAGAAAGTTTCCGACCCTTTGCAACCCTAATCCTGACTATCTTTAATCCTGACTATCTTTAATCCTGACTATCTTTAATCCTGACTCTCTTTAATCCTGACTCTCTTTCATCCTGACTCTCTTTCATCCTGACTCTCTTTCATCCTGACTATCTTTAATCCTGACTATCTTTAATCCTGACTATCTTTAATCCTGACTCTCTTTAATCCTCACTCTCTTTAATCCTGACTATCTTTAATCCTGACTATCTTTAATCCTAACTCAGAAATATCTTCATGGTTCTTGCAACTGACAACTATTGGGAAACTCCACATTGAGTTGGAATGTGCAATGATTATGTTAACACTGATAGGATTGTGCCAACTCATTCTAATGAGGGAAAGACAGATTTTAAAATCATGAAAGACACTGGAAAATGTTTACAAAATAGTTAGGGAAAAAATGTATCGGGAGAAAAATATAGAATATTTTAAAATATATCAAGTAGTATATATTTTATTGTGATTATGTTACAGTTTTTTATTAAAGAGGGTGTATGAGTTGTAACATGTTAGCACTTTGAATAAGGGTCAACTAGGGAGAACTTACATTTGTCCTGCTTCACTGCATGTACAAGTGGGTAACCTGTACGAGGCGTGAAATGGAAAAGAGTTTTTGCATATCCCACCTCCACATGAGACACGCTCGTAGAGTCACGTCCAGGGGGTCACATTTTTCACCTAGTCGGCTCAGGGATTGAATCCAGAAACCTTTTCTGGTTACTGGCCCAATGTTAATCGGTAGCCTATCAGCCTTTAGTATGGGTACTGTGTTACATTATCTTAGTAGTTTAGACACTGTAGACTGCCTTAAATCAAGACTGCTATTATTGTTAAACGGAATAATCCAAGCTAATAGTTAGCCAATATAAAATCACTAAGAAATATGTTACTCATGATTGATCCCTTTTTAGATTTAATAAAGGCTCTTTGCAATTTGGCACATAGATGTGTCTTTATACGGTGACACAGTCTGGTTAGGAAGGCCTGGCGTGACGGTCTGGTTTGGAAGGACAGTCTGGTTAGGAAGGCCTGGCGTGACAGTCTGGTTAGGAAGGCCTGGCGTGACAGTCTGGCGTGACAGTCTGGTTAGGAAGGCCTGGCGTGACAGTCTGGTTAGGAAGGCCTGGCGTGACAGTCTGGTTAGGAAGGCCTGGCGTGACAGTCTGGTTAGGAAGGCCTGGCGTGACAGTCTGGTTAGGAACGCCTGGCGTGACAGTCTGGTTAGGAAGGCCTGGCGTGACAGTCTGGTTAGGAAGGCCTGGCGTGACAGTCTGGCGTGACAGTCTGGTTAGGAAGGCCTGGCGTGACGGTCTGGTTAGGAAGGCCTGGCGTGACAGTCTGGTTAGGAAGGCCTGGCGTGACAGTCTGGTTAGGAAGGCCTGGCGTGACAGTCTGGTTAGGAAGGCCTGGCGTGACAGTCTGGTTAGGAAGGCCTGGGGTGACAGTCTGGTTAGGAAGGCCTGGCGTGACAGTCTGGTTAGGAAGGCCTGGCGTGACAGTCTGGCGTGACAGTCTGGTTAGGAAGGCCTGGCGTGGCAGTCTGGTTTGGAAGTCCTGGCGTGACAGTCTGGTTAGGAACGCCTGGCGTGACAGTCTGGTTAGGAATGCCTGGCGTGACAGTCTGGTAAGGAAGGCCTGGCGTGACAGTCTGGTTTGGAAGGCTTGGTGTGACAGTCAGGTTAGGAAAGCCTGGCGTGACAGTCTGGTTAGGAAGTCCTGGCGTGACAGTCTGGTTAGGAAGTCCTGGCGTGACAGTCTGGTTAGGAAGGCCTGGCGTGACAGTCTGGTTAGGAAGGCCTGGCGTGACAGTCTGGTTAGGAAGGCCTGGCGTGACACAGGCTGGTTAGAAAAGGCTGGGATGAAACAAATACTAACACAGACTTCACTTTACAAAAAATGTATCATTCATATTACTACGCTGCTACTAGACTGACAATTAAAAATTCTCCTTATGGCATTTTGAGAGAGAGAGAGATCAAAGTTACATTTCATCATGCATTGGAAATATTGATACTCCTCAGGGATTTAGGAAAAGTTAATCTAGGTTAATTTAACCTGATAAAGGGATTGTATTCATACAAAGAGGCATTCTGTTACAGAAAGGGGGACATATATATAGACTATCTTAACAGAGGACCTGCCAGAGAAACATATTAGGGGGACAGACATGTGACTGGTGGATGCAGAGAAGGGCTCTGATAGGCTTACCTGGTCACTATGTCATCCCTGATAGGCTTACCTGGTCACTATGTCATCCCTGATAGGCTTACTTGGTCACAATGTCATCCCTGATAGGCTTACCTGGTCAGTATGTCATCCCTGATAGGCTTACCTGGTCACTATGTCATCCCTGATAGGCTTACCTGGTCACAATGTCATCCCTGATAGGCTTACCTGGTCAGTATGTCATCCCTGATAGGCTTACCTGGTCACTATGTCATCCCTGATAGGCTTACCTGGTCACTATGTCATCCCTGATAGGCTTACCTGGTCACTATGTCATCCCTGATAGGCTTACCTGGTCACTATGTCATCCTTGATAGGCTTACCTGGTCACTATGTCATCCCTGATAGGCTTACCTGGTCACTATGTCATCCCTGATAGGCTTACCTGGTCACTATGTCATCCCTGATAGGCTTACCTGGTCACTATGTCATCCCTGATAGGCTTACCTTGTCACAATGTCATCCCTGATAGGCTTACCTGGTCACTATGTCATCCCTGATAGGCTTACCTGGTCAGTATGTCATCCCTGATAGGCTTACCTGGTCACAATGTCATCCCTGATAGGCTTACCTGGTCACTATGTCATCCCTGATAGGCTTACCTGGTCAGTATGTCATCCCTGATAGGCTTCCCTGGTCACTATGCCATCCCTGATAGGATTACCTGGTCACTATGTCATCCCTGATAGGATTACCTGGTCACTATGTCATCCCTGATAGGCTTACCTGGTCACTATGTCATCCCTGATAGGCTTACCTGGTCAGTATGTCATCCCTGATAGGCTTACCTGGTCACTATGTCATCCCTGATAGGCTTACCTGGTCACTATGTCATCCCTGATAGGCTTACCCGGTCACAATGTCATCCCTGATAGGCTTACCCGGTCACTATGTCATCCCTGATAGGCTTACCTGGTCAGTATGTCATCCCTGATAGGCTTCCCTGGTCACTATGCCATCCCTGATAGGATTACCTGGTCACTATGTCATCCCTGATAGGCTTACCATGTCATCCCTGATAGGATTACCTGGTCATTATGTCATAACTTGTTTATTCCAGCAGATCTATGTGAGTTTGTTATTGTGACAAAATTACTAAAAAAATTTAACACTCAGTGATATGTTTCTAACACTTCATGAACTAAAATGTATAAAATATCATGAAAACTTCATTAACTAAATTGTATAAAATCTGATTATGAAATGTGTTTCTGAACAAAAAGACAACTATTTAAAAAGGACAATAAAATAAATGGCTGAGACTAGAAATTGTTTTATTACTTAATTTCCATGTGAACAAACAGCTATTGGATACCACAGGTCAGGGTAGTGGGGGGGGATACTACAGGTCAGGGTAGTGGGGGGATACTACAGGTCAGGGTAGTGGGGGGGGGATACTACAGGTCAGGGTAGTGGGGGGGGGATACTACAGGTCAGGGTAGTGGGGGGGATACTACAGGTCAGGGTAGTGGGGGGATACTACAGGTCAGGGTAGTGGGGGGATACTACAGGTCAGGGTAGTGGGGGGGATACTACAGGTCAGGGTAGTGGGGGGGATACTACAGGTCAGGGTAGTGGGGGGATACTACAGGTCAGGGTAGTGGGGGGGATACTACAGGTCAGGGTAGTGGGGGGGATACTACAGGTCAGGGTAGTGGGGGGATACTACAGGTCAGGGTAGTGGGGGGATACTACAGGTCAGGGTAGTGGGGGGATACTACAGGTCAGGGTAGTGGGGGGGATACTACAGGTCAGGGTAGTGGGGGGGATACTACAGGTCAGGGTAGTGGGGGGATACTACAGGTCAGGGTAGTGGGGGGATACTACAGGTCAGGGTAGTGGGGGGGATACTACAGGTCAGGGTAGTGGGGGGGGGATACTACAGGTCAGGGTAGTGGGGGGGGGATACTACAGGTCAGGGTAGTGGGGGGGGATACTACAGGTCAGGGTAGTGGGGGGGGATACTACAGGTCAGGGTAGTGGGGGGGGATACTACAGGTCAGGGTAGTGGGGGGATACTACAGGTCAGGGTAGTGGGGGGATACTACAGGTCAGGGTAGTGGGGGGGGGATACTACAGGTCAGGGTAGTGGGGGGATACTACAGGTCAGGGTAGTGGGGGGATACTACAGGTCAGGGTAGTGGGGGGATACTACAGGTCAGGGTAGTGGGGGGATACTACAGGTCAGGGTAGTGGGGGGGGGATACTACAGGTCAGGGTAGTGGGGGGGGGATACTACAGGTCAGGGTAGTGGGGGGGGATACTACAGGTCAGGATAGTGGGGGGATACTACAGGTCAGGGTAGTGGGGGGGGGGATACTACAGGTCAGGGTAGTGGGGGGGGGATACTACAGGTCAGGGTAGTGGGGGGATACTACAGGTCAGGGTAGTGGGGGGGATACTACAGGTCAGGGTAGTGGGGGGGGGGATACTACAGGTCAGGGTAGTGGGGGGGATACTACAGGTCAGGGTAGTGGGGGGGATACTACAGGTCAGGGTAGTGGGGGGGGGGATACTACAGGTCAGGGTAGTGGGGGGGGATACTACAGGTCAGGGTAGTGGGGGGGATACTACAGGTCAGGGTAGTGGGGGGGATACTACAGGTCAGGGTAGTGGGGGGGATACTACAGGTCAGGGTAGTGGGGGGGATACTACAGGTCAGGGTAGTGGGGGGATACTACAGGTCAGGGTAGTGGGGGGGATACTACAGGTCAGGGTAGTGGGGGGGGATACTACAGGTCAGGGTAGTGGGGGGGGGGATACTACAGGTCAGGGTAGTGGGGGGATACTACAGGTCAGGGTAGTGGGGGGGATACTACAGGTCAGGGTAGTGGGGGGATACTACAGGTCAGGGTAGTGGGGGGGATACTACAGGTCAGGGTAGTGGGGGGGGGATACTACAGGTCAGGGTAGTGGGGGGGGGATACTACAGGTCAGGGTAGTGGGGGGGGATACTACAGGTCAGGGTAGTGGGGGGGATACTACAGGTCAGGGTAGTGGGGGGGGATACTACAGGTCAGGGTAGTGGGGGGGGATACTACAGGTCAGGGTAGTGGGGGGGATACTACAGGTCAGGGTAGTGGGGGGGGATACTACAGGTCAGGGTAGTGGGGGGATACTACAGGTCAGGGTAGTGGGGGGGATACTACAGGTCAGGGTAGTGGGGGGATACTACAGGTCAGGGTAGTGGGGGGGATACTACAGGTCAGGGTAGTGGGGGGGATACTACAGGTCAGGGTAGTGGGGGGGGATACTACAGGTCAGGGTAGTGGGGGGGGGATACTACAGGTCAGGGTAGTGGGGGGGATACTACAGGTCAGGGTAGTGGGGGGATACTACAGGTCAGGGTAGTGGGGGGGGATACTACAGGTCAGGGTAGTGGGGGGGGATACTACAGGTCAGGGTAGTGGGGGGGATACTACAGGTCAGGGTAGTGGGGGGGATACTACAGGTCAGGGTAGTGGGGGGGGGGATACTACAGGTCAGGGTAGTGGGGGGGATACTACAGGTCAGGGTAGTGGGGGGGATACTACAGGTCAGGGTAGTGGGGGGGATACTACAGGTCAGGGTAGTGGGGGGGGATACTACAGGTCAGGGTAGTGGGGGGGGATACTACAGGTCAGGGTAGTGGGGGGGATACTACAGGTCAGGGTAGTGGGGGGATACTACAGGTCAGGGTAGTGGGGGGGGGATACTACAGGTCAGGGTAGTGGGGGGGATACTACAGGTCAGGGTAGTGGGGGGGATACTACAGGTCAGGGTAGTGGGGGGATACTACAGGTCAGGGTAGTGGGGGGGGATACTACAGGTCAGGGTAGTGGGGGGATACTACAGGTCAGGGTAGTGGGGGGGATACTACAGGTCAGGGTAGTGGGGGGGGATACTACAGGTCAGGGTAGTGGGGGGGGATACTACAGGTCAGGGTAGTGGGGGGGGATACTACAGGTCAGGGTAGTGGGGGGGATACTACAGGTCAGGGTAGTGGGGGGGGGATACTACAGGTCAGGGTAGTGGGGGGGGATACTACAGGTCAGGGTAGTGGGGGGGATACTACAGGTCAGGGTAGTGGGGGGGATACTACAGGTCAGGGTAGTGGGGGGGGATACTACAGGTCAGGGTAGTGGGGGGGGGATACTACAGGTCAGGGTAGTGGGGGGGGATACTACAGGTCAGGGTAGTGGGGGGGGGATACTACAGGTCAGGGTAGTGGGGGGGATACTACAGGTCAGGGTAGTGGGGGGGATACTACAGGTCAGGGTAGTGGGGGGGATACTACAGGTCAGGGTAGTGGGGGGGATACTACAGGTCAGGGTAGTGGGGGGGGATACTACAGGTCAGGGTAGTGGGGGGGGATACTACAGGTCAGGGTAGTGGGGGGGGATACTACAGGTCAGGGTAGTGGGGGGGATACTACAGGTCAGGGTAGTGGGGGGGATACTACAGGTCAGGGTAGTGGGGGGGGATACTACAGGTCAGGGTAGTGGGGGGGGATACTACAGGTCAGGGTAGTGGGGGGGGATACTACAGGTCAGGGTAGTGGGGGGGGATACTACAGGTCAGGGTAGTGGGGGGGATACTACAGGTCAGGGTAGTGGGGGGGGATACTACAGGTCAGGGTAGTGGGGGGGGATACTACAGGTCAGGGTAGTGGGGGGGGATACTACAGGTCAGGGTAGTGGGGGGGGGATACTACAGGTCAGGGTAGTGGGGGGGATACTACAGGTCAGGGTAGTGGGGGGGGGATACTACAGGTCAGGGTAGTGGGGGGGGATACTACAGGTCAGGGTAGTGGGGGGGATACTACAGGTCAGGGTAGTGGGGGGGGATACTACAGGTCAGGGTAGTGGGGGGGGATACTACAGGTCAGGGTAGTGGGGGGGGATACTACAGGTCAGGGTAGTGGGGGGGGATACTACAGGTCAGGGTAGTGGGGGGGGATACTACAGGTCAGGGTAGTGGGGGGGGATACTACAGGTCAGGGTAGTGGGGGGATACTACAGGTCAGGGTAGTGGGGGGATACTACAGGTCAGGGTAGTGGGGGGGGATACTACAGGTCAGGGTAGTGGGGGGGATACTACAGGTCAGGGTAGTGGGGGGGGATACTACAGGTCAGGGTAGTGGGGGGGGATACTACAGGTCAGGGTAGTGGGGGGGATACTACAGGTCAGGGTAGTGGGGGGGGATACTACAGGTCAGGGTAGTGGGGGGGGATACTACAGGTCAGGGTAGTGGGGGGGGATACTACAGGTCAGGGTAGTGGGGGGGATACTACAGGTCAGGGTAGTGGGGGGGGATACTACAGGTCAGGGTAGTGGGGGGGATACTACAGGTCAGGGTAGTGGGGGGGGATACTACAGGTCAGGGTAGTGGGGGGGATACTACAGGTCAGGGTAGTGGGGGGGGATACTACAGGTCAGGGTAGTGGGGGGGGATACTACAGGTCAGGGTAGTGGGGGGGGATACTACAGGTCAGGGTAGTGGGGGGGATACTACAGGTCAGGGTAGTGGGGGGGGATACTACAGGTCAGGGTAGTGGGGGGGGATACTACAGGTCAGGGTAGTGGGGGGGATACTACAGGTCAGGGTAGTGGGGGGGGATACTACAGGTCAGGGTAGTGGGGGGGGATACTACAGGTCAGGGTAGTGGGGGGGGATACTACAGGTCAGGGTAGTGGGGGGGGATACTACAGGTCAGGGTAGTGGGGGGGGATACTACAGGTCAGGGTAGTGGGGGGGATACTACAGGTCAGGGTAGTGGGGGGGGATACTACAGGTCAGGGTAGTGGGGGGGGATACTACAGGTCAGGGTAGTGGGGGGGGATACTACAGGTCAGGGTAGTGGGGGGGATACTACAGGTCAGGGTAGTGGGGGGGGATACTACAGGTCAGGGTAGTGGGGGGGGATACTACAGGTCAGGGTAGTGGGGGGGATACTACAGGTCAGGGTAGTGGGGGGGGATACTACAGGTCAGGGTAGTGGGGGGGGATACTACAGGTCAGGGTAGTGGGGGGGGATACTACAGGTCAGGGTAGTGGGGGGGGATACTACAGGTCAGGGTAGTGGGGGGGATACTACAGGTCAGGGTAGTGGGGGGGGATACTACAGGTCAGGGTAGTGGGGGGGGATACTACAGGTCAGGGTAGTGGGGGGGGATACTACAGGTCAGGGTAGTGGGGGGGATACTACAGGTCAGGGTAGTGGGGGGGATACTACAGGTCAGGGTAGTGGGGGGGATACTACAGGTCAGGGTAGTGGGGGGGGATACTACAGGTCAGGGTAGTGGGGGGGATACTACAGGTCAGGGTAGTGGGGGGGATACTACAGGTCAGGGTAGTGGGGGGGATACTACAGGTCAGGGTAGTGGGGGGGGGATACTACAGGTCAGGGTAGTGGGGGGGGATACTACAGGTCAGGGTAGTGGGGGGGGATACTACAGGTCAGGGTAGTGGGGGGGGATACTACAGGTCAGGGTAGTGGGGGGGGATACTACAGGTCAGGGTAGTGGGGGGGATACTACAGGTCAGGGTAGTGGGGGGGGATACTACAGGTCAGGGTAGTGGGGGGGATACTACAGGTCAGGGTAGTGGGGGGGATACTACAGGTCAGGGTAGTGGGGGGGGATACTACAGGTCAGGGTAGTGGGGGGGATACTACAGGTCAGGGTAGTGGGGGGGGATACTACAGGTCAGGGTAGTGGGGGGGGATACTACAGGTCAGGGTAGTGGGGGGGATACTACAGGTCAGGGTAGTGGGGGGGGATACTACAGGTCAGGGTAGTGGGGGGGATACTACAGGTCAGGGTAGTGGGGGGGGATACTACAGGTCAGGGTAGTGGGGGGGGATACTACAGGTCAGGGTAGTGGGGGGGGATACTACAGGTCAGGGTAGTGGGGGGGATACTACAGGTCAGGGTAGTGGGGGGGGATACTACAGGTCAGGGTAGTGGGGGGGATACTACAGGTCAGGGTAGTGGGGGGGGATACTACAGGTCAGGGTAGTGGGGGGGGATACTACAGGTCAGGGTAGTGGGGGGGGATACTACAGGTCAGGGTAGTGGGGGGGATACTACAGGTCAGGGTAGTGGGGGGGATACTACAGGTCAGGGTAGTGGGGGGGGATACTACAGGTCAGGGTAGTGGGGGGGATACTACAGGTCAGGGTAGTGGGGGGGGATACTACAGGTCAGGGTAGTGGGGGGGATACTACAGGTCAGGGTAGTGGGGGGGGATACTACAGGTCAGGGTAGTGGGGGGGGATACTACAGGTCAGGGTAGTGGGGGGGATACTACAGGTCAGGGTAGTGGGGGGGGATACTACAGGTCAGGGTAGTGGGGGGGGATACTACAGGTCAGGGTAGTGGGGGGGATACTACAGGTCAGGGTAGTGGGGGGGATACTACAGGTCAGGGTAGTGGGGGGGGATACTACAGGTCAGGGTAGTGGGGGGGATACTACAGGTCAGGGTAGTGGGGGGGATACTACAGGTCAGGGTAGTGGGGGGGATACTACAGGTCAGGGTAGTGGGGGGGGATACTACAGGTCAGGGTAGTGGGGGGGATACTACAGGTCAGGGTAGTGGGGGGGGATACTACAGGTCAGGGTAGTGGGGGGGGATACTACAGGTCAGGGTAGTGGGGGGGGATACTACAGGTCAGGGTAGTGGGGGGGATACTACAGGTCAGGGTAGTGGGGGGGATACTACAGGTCAGGGTAGTGGGGGGGATACTACAGGTCAGGGTAGTGGGGGGGGGATACTACAGGTCAGGGTAGTGGGGGGGATACTACAGGTCAGGGTAGTGGGGGGGGATACTACAGGTCAGGGTAGTGGGGGGGGATACTACAGGTCAGGGTAGTGGGGGGGGATACTACAGGTCAGGGTAGTGGGGGGGATACTACAGGTCAGGGTAGTGGGGGGGATACTACAGGTCAGGGTAGTGGGGGGGGATACTACAGGTCAGGGTAGTGGGGGGGGATACTACAGGTCAGGGTAGTGGGGGGGGATACTACAGGTCAGGGTAGTGGGGGGGGATACTACAGGTCAGGGTAGTGGGGGGGGATACTACAGGTCAGGGTAGTGGGGGGGATACTACAGGTCAGGGTAGTGGGGGGGGATACTACAGGTCAGGGTAGTGGGGGGGATACTACAGGTCAGGGTAGTGGGGGGGATACTACAGGTCAGGGTAGTGGGGGGGGATACTACAGGTCAGGGTAGTGGGGGGGATACTACAGGTCAGGGTAGTGGGGGGGGATACTACAGGTCAGGGTAGTGGGGGGGATACTACAGGTCAGGGTAGTGGGGGGGGATACTACAGGTCAGGGTAGTGGGGGGGATACTACAGGTCAGGGTAGTGGGGGGGGATACTACAGGTCAGGGTAGTGGGGGGGGATACTACAGGTCAGGGTAGTGGGGGGGATACTACAGGTCAGGGTAGTGGGGGGGGATACTACAGGTCAGGGTAGTGGGGGGGATACTACAGGTCAGGGTAGTGGGGGGGGATACTACAGGTCAGGGTAGTGGGGGGGATACTACAGGTCAGGGTAGTGGGGGGGATACTACAGGTCAGGGTAGTGGGGGGGGATACTACAGGTCAGGGTAGTGGGGGGGGATACTACAGGTCAGGGTAGTGGGGGGGGATACTACAGGTCAGGGTAGTGGGGGGGATACTACAGGTCAGGGTAGTGGGGGGGATACTACAGGTCAGGGTAGTGGGGGGGATACTACAGGTCAGGGTAGTGGGGGGGATACTACAGGTCAGGGTAGTGGGGGGGATACTACAGGTCAGGGTAGTGGGGGGGGATACTACAGGTCAGGGTAGTGGGGGGGATACTACAGGTCAGGGTAGTGGGGGGGGATACTACAGGTCAGGGTAGTGGGGGGGGATACTACAGGTCAGGGTAGTGGGGGGGGATACTACAGGTCAGGGTAGTGGGGGGGATACTACAGGTCAGGGTAGTGGGGGGGATACTACAGGTCAGGGTAGTGGGGGGGATACTACAGGTCAGGGTAGTGGGGGGGGATACTACAGGTCAGGGTAGTGGGGGGGATACTACAGGTCAGGGTAGTGGGGGGGGATACTACAGGTCAGGGTAGTGGGGGGGGATACTACAGGTCAGGGTAGTGGGGGGGATACTACAGGTCAGGGTAGTGGGGGGGGATACTACAGGTCAGGGTAGTGGGGGGGATACTACAGGTCAGGGTAGTGGGGGGGGATACTACAGGTCAGGGTAGTGGGGGGGGATACTACAGGTCAGGGTAGTGGGGGGGATACTACAGGTCAGGGTAGTGGGGGGGATACTACAGGTCAGGGTAGTGGGGGGGGATACTACAGGTCAGGGTAGTGGGGGGGATACTACAGGTCAGGGTAGTGGGGGGGGATACTACAGGTCAGGGTAGTGGGGGGGATACTACAGGTCAGGGTAGTGGGGGGGGATACTACAGGTCAGGGTAGTGGGGGGGGATACTACAGGTCAGGGTAGTGGGGGGGGATACTACAGGTCAGGGTAGTGGGGGGGGATACTACAGGTCAGGGTAGTGGGGGGGATACTACAGGTCAGGGTAGTGGGGGGGATACTACAGGTCAGGGTAGTGGGGGGGGATACTACAGGTCAGGGTAGTGGGGGGGGATACTACAGGTCAGGGTAGTGGGGGGGATACTACAGGTCAGGGTAGTGGGGGGGATACTACAGGTCAGGGTAGTGGGGGGGGATACTACAGGTCAGGGTAGTGGGGGGGATACTACAGGTCAGGGTAGTGGGGGGGATACTACAGGTCAGGGTAGTGGGGGGGGATACTACAGGTCAGGGTAGTGGGGGGGGATACTACAGGTCAGGGTAGTGGGGGGGATACTACAGGTCAGGGTAGTGGGGGGGATACTACAGGTCAGGGTAGTGGGGGGGATACTACAGGTCAGGGTAGTGGGGGGGATACTACAGGTCAGGGTAGTGGGGGGGGATACTACAGGTCAGGGTAGTGGGGGGGATACTACAGGTCAGGGTAGTGGGGGGGATACTACAGGTCAGGGTAGTGGGGGGGGATACTACAGGTCAGGGTAGTGGGGGGGGATACTACAGGTCAGGGTAGTGGGGGGGATACTACAGGTCAGGGTAGTGGGGGGGGATACTACAGGTCAGGGTAGTGGGGGGGATACTACAGGTCAGGGTAGTGGGGGGGATACTACAGGTCAGGGTAGTGGGGGGGATACTACAGGTCAGGGTAGTGGGGGGGGATACTACAGGTCAGGGTAGTGGGGGGGGATACTACAGGTCAGGGTAGTGGGGGGGGATACTACAGGTCAGGGTAGTGGGGGGGATACTACAGGTCAGGGTAGTGGGGGGGATACTACAGGTCAGGGTAGTGGGGGGGGATACTACAGGTCAGGGTAGTGGGGGGGGATACTACAGGTCAGGGTAGTGGGGGGGGATACTACAGGTCAGGGTAGTGGGGGGGGATACTACAGGTCAGGGTAGTGGGGGGGGATACTACAGGTCAGGGTAGTGGGGGGGGATACTACAGGTCAGGGTAGTGGGGGGGGATACTACAGGTCAGGGTAGTGGGGGGGGATACTACAGGTCAGGGTAGTGGGGGGGATACTACAGGTCAGGGTAGTGGGGGGGATACTACAGGTCAGGGTAGTGGGGGGGGATACTACAGGTCAGGGTAGTGGGGGGGGATACTACAGGTCAGGGTAGTGGGGGGGGATACTACAGGTCAGGGTAGTGGGGGGGATACTACAGGTCAGGGTAGTGGGGGGGATACTACAGGTCAGGGTAGTGGGGGGGATACTACAGGTCAGGGTAGTGGGGGGGGATACTACAGATCAGGGTAGTGGGGGGGGATACTACAGGTCAGGGTAGTGGGGGGGGATACTACAGGTCAGGGTAGTGGGGGGGATACTACAGGTCAGGGTAGTGGGGGGGATACTACAGGTCAGGGTAGTGGGGGGGGATACTACAGGTCAGGGTAGTGGGGGGGGATACTACAGGTCAGGGTAGTGGGGGGGGATACTACAGGTCAGGGTAGTGGGGGGGGATACTACAGGTCAGGGTAGTGGGGGGGGATACTACAGGTCAGGGTAGTGGGGGGGATACTACAGGTCAGGGTAGTGGGGGGGATACTACAGGTCAGGGTAGTGGGGGGGGATACTACAGGTCAGGGTAGTGGGGGGGATACTACAGGTCAGGGTAGTGGGGGGGGATACTACAGGTCAGGGTAGTGGGGGGGGATACTACAGGTCAGGGTAGTGGGGGGGATACTACAGGTCAGGGTAGTGGGGGGGATACTACAGGTCAGGGTAGTGGGGGGGATACTACAGGTCAGGGTAGTGGGGGGGATACTACAGGTCAGGGTAGTGGGGGGGGATACTACAGGTCAGGGTAGTGGGGGGGATACTACAGGTCAGGGTAGTGGGGGGGGATACTACAGGTCAGGGTAGTGGGGGGGGATACTACAGGTCAGGGTAGTGGGGGGGATACTACAGGTCAGGGTAGTGGGGGGGGATACTACAGGTCAGGGTAGTGGGGGGGGATACTACAGGTCAGGGTAGTGGGGGGGATACTACAGGTCAGGGTAGTGGGGGGGGATACTACAGGTCAGGGTAGTGGGGGGGATACTACAGGTCAGGGTAGTGGGGGGGATACTACAGGTCAGGGTAGTGGGGGGGGATACTACAGGTCAGGGTAGTGGGGGGGATACTACAGGTCAGGGTAGTGGGGGGGATACTACAGGTCAGGGTAGTGGGGGGGGATACTACAGGTCAGGGTAGTGGGGGGGATACTACAGGTCAGGGTAGTGGGGGGGATACTACAGGTCAGGGTAGTGGGGGGGGATACTACAGGTCAGGGTAGTGGGGGGGATACTACAGGTCAGGGTAGTGGGGGGGATACTACAGGTCAGGGTAGTGGGGGGGATACTACAGGTCAGGGTAGTGGGGGGGATACTACAGGTCAGGGTAGTGGGGGGGGATACTACAGGTCAGGGTAGTGGGGGGGGATACTACAGGTCAGGGTAGTGGGGGGGGATACTACAGGTCAGGGTAGTGGGGGGGGATACTACAGGTCAGGGTAGTGGGGGGGATATTACAGGTCAGGGTAGTGGGGGGGATACTACAGGTCAGGGTAGTGGGGGGGATACTACAGGTCAGGGTAGTGGGGGGGATACTACAGGTCAGGGTAGTGGGGGGGATACTACAGGTCAGGGTAGTGGGGGGGATACTACAGGTCAGGGTAGTGGGGGGGGATACTACAGGTCAGGGTAGTGGGGGGGATACTACAGGTCAGGGTAGTGGGGGGGGATACTACAGGTCAGGGTAGTGGGGGGGATACTACAGGTCAGGGTAGTGGGGGGGATACTACAGGTCAGGGTAGTGGGGGGGATACTACAGGTCAGGGTAGTGGGGGGGGATACTACAGGTCAGGGTAGTGGGGGGGATACTACAGGTCAGGGTAGTGGGGGGGGATACTACAGGTCAGGGTAGTGGGGGGGATACTACAGGTCAGGGTAGTGGGGGGGATACTACAGGTCAGGGTAGTGGGGGGGATACTACAGGTCAGGGTAGTGGGGGGGGATACTACAGGTCAGGGTAGTGGGGGGGATACTACAGGTCAGGGTAGTGGGGGGGGATACTACAGGTCAGGGTAGTGGGGGGGGATACTACAGGTCAGGGTAGTGGGGGGGATACTACAGGTCAGGGTAGTGGGGGGGATACTACAGGTCAGGGTAGTGGGGGGGGATACTACAGGTCAGGGTAGTGGGGGGGATACTACAGGTCAGGGTAGTGGGGGGGATACTACAGGTCAGGGTAGTGGGGGGGATACTACAGGTCAGGGTAGTGGGGGGGATACTACAGGTCAGGGTAGTGGGGGGGATACTACAGGTCAGGGTAGTGGGGGGGATACTACAGGTCAGGGTAGTGGGGGGGGATACTACAGGTCAGGGTAGTGGGGGGGGATACTACAGGTCAGGGTAGTGGGGGGGATACTACAGGTCAGGGTAGTGGGGGGGGATACTACAGGTCAGGGTAGTGGGGGGGATACTACAGGTCAGGGTAGTGGGGGGGGATACTACAGGTCAGGGTAGTGGGGGGGATACTACAGGTCAGGGTAGTGGGGGGGATACTACAGGTCAGGGTAGTGGGGGGGATACTACAGGTCAGGGTAGTGGGGGGGATACTACAGGTCAGGGTAGTGGGGGGGGATACTACAGGTCAGGGTAGTGGGGGGGATACTACAGGTCAGGGTAGTGGGGGGGATACTACAGGTCAGGGTAGTGGGGGGGGATACTACAGGTCAGGGTAGTGGGGGGGATACTACAGGTCAGGGTAGTGGGGGGGGATACTACAGGTCAGGGTAGTGGGGGGGATACTACAGGTCAGGGTAGTGGGGGGGGATACTACAGGTCAGGGTAGTGGGGGGGATACTACAGGTCAGGGTAGTGGGGGGGATACTACAGGTCAGGGTAGTGGGGGGGATACTACAGGTCAGGGTAGTGGGGGGGATACTACAGGTCAGGGTAGTGGGGGGGATACTACAGGTCAGGGTAGTGGGGGGGGATACTACAGGTCAGGGTAGTGGGGGGGGATACTACAGGTCAGGGTAGTGGGGGGGATACTACAGGTCAGGGTAGTGGGGGGGATACTACAGGTCAGGGTAGTGGGGGGGATACTACAGGTCAGGGTAGTGGGGGGGGATACTACAGGTCAGGGTAGTGGGGGGGATACTACAGGTCAGGGTAGTGGGGGGGGATACTACAGGTCAGGGTAGTGGGGGGGGATACTACAGGTCAGGGTAGTGGGGGGGATACTACAGGTCAGGGTAGTGGGGGGGATACTACAGGTCAGGGTAGTGGGGGGGATACTACAGGTCAGGGTAGTGGGGGGGATACTACAGGTCAGGGTAGTGGGGGGGATACTACAGGTCAGGGTAGTGGGGGGGGATACTACAGGTCAGGGTAGTGGGGGGGGATACTACAGGTCAGGGTAGTGGGGGGGGATACTACAGGTCAGGGTAGTGGGGGGGATACTACAGGTCAGGGTAGTGGGGGGGGATACTACAGGTCAGGGTAGTGGGGGGGATACTACAGGTCAGGGTAGTGGGGGGGATACTACAGGTCAGGGTAGTGGGGGGGGATACTACAGGTCAGGGTAGTGGGGGGGATACTACAGGTCAGGGTAGTGGGGGGGATACTACAGGTCAGGGTAGTGGGGGGGGATACTACAGGTCAGGGTAGTGGGGGGGATACTACAGGTCAGGGTAGTGGGGGGGATACTACAGGTCAGGGTAGTGGGGGGGATACTACAGGTCAGGGTAGTGGGGGGGGATACTACAGGTCAGGGTAGTGGGGGGGATACTACAGGTCAGGGTAGTGGGGGGGATACTACAGGTCAGGGTAGTGGGGGGGGATACTACAGGTCAGGGTAGTGGGGGGGATACTACAGGTCAGGGTAGTGGGGGGGATACTACAGGTCAGGGTAGTGGGGGGGATACTACAGGTCAGGGTAGTGGGGGGGATACTACAGGTCAGGGTAGTGGGGGGGATACTACAGGTCAGGGTAGTGGGGGGGATACTACAGGTCAGGGTAGTGGGGGGGGATACTACAGGTCAGGGTAGTGGGGGGGGATACTACAGGTCAGGGTAGTGGGGGGGATACTACAGGTCAGGGTAGTGGGGGGGATACTACAGGTCAGGGTAGTGGGGGGGATACTACAGGTCAGGGTAGTGGGGGGGATACTACAGGTCAGGGTAGTGGGGGGGATACTACAGGTCAGGGTAGTGGGGGGGGATACTACAGGTCAGGGTAGTGGGGGGGGATACTACAGGTCAGGGTAGTGGGGGGGATACTACAGGTCAGGGTAGTGGGGGGGGATACTACAGGTCAGGGTAGTGGGGGGGGATACTACAGGTCAGGGTAGTGGGGGGGATACTACAGGTCAGGGTAGTGGGGGGGATACTACAGGTCAGGGTAGTGGGGGGGATACTACAGGTCAGGGTAGTGGGGGGGGATACTACAGGTCAGGGTAGTGGGGGGGATACTACAGGTCAGGGTAGTGGGGGGGGATACTACAGGTCAGGGTAGTGGGGGGGATACTACAGGTCAGGGTAGTGGGGGGGGATACTACAGGTCAGGGTAGTGGGGGGGGATACTACAGGTCAGGGTAGTGGGGGGGATACTACAGGTCAGGGTAGTGGGGGGGGATACTACAGGTCAGGGTAGTGGGGGGGATACTACAGGTCAGGGTAGTGGGGGGGATACTACAGGTCAGGGTAGTGGGGGGGATACTACAGGTCAGGGTAGTGGGGGGGGATACTACAGGTCAGGGTAGTGGGGGGGATACTACAGGTCAGGGTAGTGGGGGGGATACTACAGGTCAGGGTAGTGGGGGGGATACTACAGGTCAGGGTAGTGGGGGGGATACTACAGGTCAGGGTAGTGGGGGGGATACTACAGGTCAGGGTAGTGGGGGGGGATACTACAGGTCAGGGTAGTGGGGGGGGATACTACAGGTCAGGGTAGTGGGGGGGATACTACAGGTCAGGGTAGTGGGGGGGGATACTACAGGTCAGGGTAGTGGGGGGGGATACTACAGGTCAGGGTAGTGGGGGGGATACTACAGGTCAGGGTAGTGGGGGGGATACTACAGGTCAGGGTAGTGGGGGGGATACTACAGGTCAGGGTAGTGGGGGGGGATACTACAGGTCAGGGTAGTGGGGGGGATACTACAGGTCAGGGTAGTGGGGGGGGATACTACAGGTCAGGGTAGTGGGGGGGGATACTACAGGTCAGGGTAGTGGGGGGGATACTACAGGTCAGGGTAGTGGGGGGGGATACTACAGGTCAGGGTAGTGGGGGGGGATACTACAGGTCAGGGTAGTGGGGGGGATACTACAGGTCAGGGTAGTGGGGGGGATACTACAGGTCAGGGTAGTGGGGGGGATACTACAGGTCAGGGTAGTGGGGGGGGATACTACAGGTCAGGGTAGTGGGGGGGATACTACAGGTCAGGGTAGTGGGGGGGATACTACAGGTCAGGGTAGTGGGGGGGATACTACAGGTCAGGGTAGTGGGGGGGATACTACAGGTCAGGGTAGTGGGGGGGATACTACAGGTCAGGGTAGTGGGGGGGATACTACAGGTCAGGGTAGTGGGGGGGGATACTACAGGTCAGGGTAGTGGGGGGGATACTACAGGTCAGGGTAGTGGGGGGGATACTACAGGTCAGGGTAGTGGGGGGGATACTACAGGTCAGGGTAGTGGGGGGGATACTACAGGTCAGGGTAGTGGGGGGGATACTACAGGTCAGGGTAGTGGGGGGGGATACTACAGGTCAGGGTAGTGGGGGGGATACTACAGGTCAGGGTAGTGGGGGGGATACTACAGGTCAGGGTAGTGGGGGGGATACTACAGGTCAGGGTAGTGGGGGGGATACTACAGGTCAGGGTAGTGGGGGGGATACTACAGGTCAGGGTAGTGGGGGGGGATACTACAGGTCAGGGTAGTGGGGGGGATACTACAGGTCAGGGTAGTGGGGGGGATACTACAGGTCAGGGTAGTGGGGGGGATACTACAGGTCAGGGTAGTGGGGGGGATACTACAGGTCAGGGTAGTGGGGGGGATACTACAGGTCAGGGTAGTGGGGGGGATACTACAGGTCAGGGTAGTGGGGGGGATACTACAGGTCAGGGTAGTGGGGGGTATACTACAGGTCAGGGTAGTGGGGGGGATACTACAGGTCAGGGTAGTGGGGGGGGATACTACAGGTCAGGGTAGTGGGGGGGATACTACAGGTCAGGGTAGTGGGGGGGATACTACAGGTCAGGGTAGTGGGGGGGATACTACAGGTCAGGGTAGTGGGGGGGATACTACAGGTCAGGGTAGTGGGGGGGATACTACAGGTCAGGGTAGTGGGGGGGATACTACAGGTCAGGGTAGTGGGGGGGGATACTACAGGTCAGGGTAGTGGGGGGGATACTACAGGTCAGGGTAGTGGGGGGGATACTACAGGTCAGGGTAGTGGGGGGGGATACTACAGGTCAGGGTAGTGGGGGGGGATACTACAGGTCAGGGTAGTGGGGGGGGATACTACAGGTCAGGGTAGTGGGGGGGATACTACAGGTCAGGGTAGTGGGGGGGATACTACAGGTCAGGGTAGTGGGGGGGATACTACAGGTCAGGGTAGTGGGGGGGATACTACAGGTCAGGGTAGTGGGGGGGATACTACAGGTCAGGGTAGTGGGGGGGATACTACAGGTCAGGGTAGTGGGGGGGGATACTACAGGTCAGGGTAGTGGGGGGGGATACTACAGGTCAGGGTAGTGGGGGGGATACTACAGGTCAGGGTAGTGGGGGGGATACTACAGGTCAGGGTAGTGGGGGGGATACTACAGGTCAGGGTAGTGGGGGGGGATACTACAGGTCAGGGTAGTGGGGGGGATACTACAGGTCAGGGTAGTGGGGGGGATACTACAGGTCAGGGTAGTGGGGGGGATACTACAGGTCAGGGTAGTGGGGGGGATACTACAGGTCAGGGTAGTGGGGGGGATACTACAGGTCAGGGTAGTGGGGGGGATACTACAGGTCAGGGGAGTGGGGGGGGATACTACAGGTCAGGGTAGTGGGGGGGATACTACAGGTCAGGGTAGTGGGGGGGGATACTACAGGTCAGGGTAGTGGGGGGGATACTACAGGTCAGGGTAGTGGGGGGGATACTACAGGTCAGGGTAGTGGGGGGGATACTACAGGTCAGGGTAGTGGGGGGGGATACTACAGGTCAGGGTAGTGGGGGGGATACTACAGGTCAGGGTAGTGGGGGGGGATACTACAGGTCAGGGTAGTGGGGGGGGATACTACAGGTCAGGGTAGTGGGGGGGATACTACAGGTCAGGGTAGTGGGGGGGATACTACAGGTCAGGGTAGTGGGGGGGGATACTACAGGTCAGGGTAGTGGGGGGGATACTACAGGTCAGGGTAGTGGGGGGGATACTACAGGTCAGGGTAGTGGGGGGGATACTACAGGTCAGGGTAGTGGGGGGGATACTACAGGTCAGGGTAGTGGGGGGGATACTACAGGTCAGGGTAGTGGGGGGGATACTACAGGTCAGGGTAGTGGGGGGGATACTACAGGTCAGGGTAGTGGGGGGGGATACTACAGGTCAGGGTAGTGGGGGGGATACTACAGGTCAGGGTAGTGGGGGGGATACTACAGGTCAGGGTAGTGGGGGGGATACTACAGGTCAGGGTAGTGGGGGGGGATACTACAGGTCAGGGTAGTGGGGGGGGATACTACAGGTCAGGGTAGTGGGGGGGGATACTACAGGTCAGGGTAGTGGGGGGGATACTACAGGTCAGGGTAGTGGGGGGGATACTACAGGTCAGGGTAGTGGGGGGGGATACTACAGGTCAGGGTAGTGGGGGGGATACTACAGGTCAGGGTAGTGGGGGGGATACTACAGGTCAGGGTAGTGGGGGGGATACTACAGGTCAGGGTAGTGGGGGGGATACTACAGGTCAGGGTAGTGGGGGGGATACTACAGGTCAGGGTAGTGGGGGGGGATACTACAGGTCAGGGTAGTGGGGGGGATACTACAGGTCAGGGTAGTGGGGGGGGATACTACAGGTCAGGGTAGTGGGGGGGATACTACAGGTCAGGGTAGTGGGGGGGATACTACAGGTCAGGGTAGTGGGGGGGATACTACAGGTCAGGGTAGTGGGGGGGATACTACAGGTCAGGGTAGTGGGGGGGATACTACAGGTCAGGGTAGTGGGGGGGATACTACAGGTCAGGGTAGTGGGGGGGATACTACAGGTCAGGGTAGTGGGGGGGATACTACAGGTCAGGGTAGTGGGGGGGGATACTACAGGTCAGGGTAGTGGGGGGGATACTACAGGTCAGGGTAGTGGGGGGGATACTACAGGTCAGGGTAGTGGGGGGGATACTACAGGTCAGGGTAGTGGGGGGGATACTACAGGTCAGGGTAGTGGGGGGGGATACTACAGGTCAGGGTAGTGGGGGGGATACTACAGGTCAGGGTAGTGGGGGGGATACTACAGGTCAGGGTAGTGGGGGGGATACTACAGGTCAGGGTAGTGGGGGGGATACTACAGGTCAGGGTAGTGGGGGGGATACTACAGGTCAGGGTAGTGGGGGGGGATACTACAGGTCAGGGTAGTGGGGGGGATACTACAGGTCAGGGTAGTGGGGGGGATACTACAGGTCAGGGTAGTGGGGGGGATACTACAGGTCAGGGTAGTGGGGGGGGATACTACAGGTCAGGGTAGTGGGGGGGATACTACAGGTCAGGGTAGTGGGGGGGATACTACAGGTCAGGGTAGTGGGGGGGATACTACAGGTCAGGGTAGTGGGGGGGGATACTACAGGTCAGGGTAGTGGGGGGGATACTACAGGTCAGGGTAGTGGGGGGGATACTACAGGTCAGGGTAGTGGGGGGGGATACTACAGGTCAGGGTAGTGGGGGGGATACTACAGGTCAGGGTAGTGGGGGGGGATACTACAGGTCAGGGTAGTGGGGGGGATACTACAGGTCAGGGTAGTGGGGGGGGATACTACAGGTCAGGGTAGTGGGGGGGATACTACAGGTCAGGGTAGTGGGGGGGATACTACAGGTCAGGGTAGTGGGGGGGATACTACAGGTCAGGGTAGTGGGGGGGATACTACAGGTCAGGGTAGTGGGGGGGGATACTACAGGTCAGGGTAGTGGGGGGGGATACTACAGGTCAGGGTAGTGGGGGGGATACTACAGGTCAGGGTAGTGGGGGGGGATACTACAGGTCAGGGTAGTGGGGGGGATACTACAGGTCAGGGTAGTGGGGGGGATACTACAGGTCAGGGTAGTGGGGGGGATACTACAGGTCAGGGTAGTGGGGGGGATACTACAGGTCAGGGTAGTGGGGGGGGATACTACAGGTCAGGGTAGTGGGGGGGATACTACAGGTCAGGGTAGTGGGGGGGATACTACAGGTCAGGGTAGTGGGGGGGATACTACAGGTCAGGGTAGTGGGGGGGATACTACAGGTCAGGGTAGTGGGGGGGATACTACAGGTCAGGGTAGTGGGGGGGGATACTACAGGTCAGGGTAGTGGGGGGGATACTACAGGTCAGGGTAGTGGGGGGGATACTACAGGTCAGGGTAGTGGGGGGGGATACTACAGGTCAGGGTAGTGGGGGGGATACTACAGGTCAGGGTAGTGGGGGGGATACTACAGGTCAGGGTAGTGGGGGGGT
>NC_074683.1:49798266-49910100 GCF_029448725.1 Salvelinus fontinalis | reverse complement strand
CTCTCCTGTCAACACTACAGTCTGCTCTCTCCCGTCAACAACTTTTATTTATTTATTTATTTATTTAACCTTTATTTAACCAGGTAGGCAAATTGAGAACACGTTCTCATTTACAATTGCGACCTGGCCAAGATAAAGCAAAGCAGTTCGACACATACAACAACACATAGTTACACATGGAGTAAAAACAAACATATAGTCAATAATACAGTGAAAAAGATAAAAAAAATAAGTCTATATACAATGTGAGCAAGTGAGGTGAGATAAGGGAGGTGAAGGCAAACAGATATATGTATAAATAAATAAAAATATAAAAAGGCCATGGAGGCGAAGTGAGTACAACACAGCAAGTAAAATAAAAACTAAAAAAACACTGGAATGGTTGGTTTGCATTGGAAGAAAGTGCAAAGTAGAGACAGAAATAATGGGGTGCAAAGGAGCAAAATAAATTAATAAATAAATACAGTAGGTAAAGAGGTAGTTGTTTGGGCTAAATTGTAGATGGGTTATGTACAGGTGCAGTAATCTATGAGCTGCTCTGACAGCTGGTGCTTAAAGCTAGTGAGGGAGATAGGTGTTTCCAGTTTCAGAGATTTTTGTAGTTCGTTCCAGTCATTGGCAGCAGAGAACTGGAAGGAGAGGCGTCCAAAGGAAGAATTGGTTTTGGGGGTGACTAGAGAGATATACCTGCTGGAGCGCGTGCTACGGGTAGGTGCTGCTATGGTGACCAGCGAGCTGAGATAAGGGGGGACTTTACCTAGCAGGGTCTTGTAGATGACCTGGAACCAATGGGTTTGGCGACGAGTATGAAGCGAGGGCCAGCCAACGAGAGTGTACAGGTCGCAGTGGTGGGTAGTATATGGGGCTTTGGTGACAAAACGGATGGCACTGTGATAGACTGCATCCAATTTATTGAGTAGGGTTTTGGAGGCTATTTTGTAAATGACATCACCGAAGTCGAGGATTGGTAGGATGGTCAGTTTTACGAGGGTATGTTTGGCAGCATGAGTAAAGGATGCTTTGTTGCGGAATAGGAAGCCAATTCTAGATTTGACTTTGGATTGGAGATGTTTGATGTGGGTCTGGAAGGAGAGTTTACAGTCTAACCAGACACCTAGGTATTTGTAGTTGTCCACATATTCTAAGTCAGAGCCGTCCAAAGTAGTGATGTTGGACAGGCGGGCCGGAGCAGGCAGCGATCGGTTGAAGAGCATGCATTTGGTTTTACTTGTATTTAAGAGCAGTTGGAGGCCACGGAAGGAGAGTTGTATGGCATTGAAGCTCGCCTGGAGGGTTGTTAACACAGTGTCAAAAGAAGGGCCAGAAGTATACAGAATAGTGTCGTCTGCGTAGAGGTGGATCAGAGAATCACCAGCAGCAAGAGCGACATCATTGATGTAAACAGAGAAGAGAGTCGGTCCAAGAATTGAACCCTGTGGCACCCCCATAGAGACTGCCAGAGGCCCGGACAACAGACCCTCCGATTTGACACACTGAACTCTATCAGAGAAGTAGTTGGTGAACCAGGCGAGGCAATCATTAGAGAAACCAAGGCTGTCGAGTCTGCCAATGAGGATGTGGTGATTGACAGAGTCAAAAGCCTTGGCCAGGTCAATGAATACGGCTGCACAGTATTGTTTCCTATCGATGGCGGTTACGATATCGTTTATGACCTTGAGCGTGGCTGAGGTGCACCCATGACCAGCTCTGAAACCAGATTGCATAGCGGAGAAGGTGTGGTGTGATTCGAAATGGTCGGTAATCTGTTTGTTGACTTGGCTTTCGAAGACCTTAGAAAGGCAGGGTAGGATAGATATAGGTCTGTAGCAGTTAGGGTCAAGGGTGTCCCCCCCTTTGAAGAGGGGGATAACCGCAGCTGCTTTCCAATCTTTGGGGATCTCAGACGACACGAAAGAGAGGTTGAAGAGGCTAGTAATAGGGGTGGCAACAATTTCAGCAGATAGTTTTAGAAAGAAAGGGTCCAGATTATCTAGCCCGGCTGATTTGTAAGGGTCCAGATTTTGCAGCTCATTAAGAACATCAGCTGACTGTATTTGGGAGAAAGAGAAATGGGGAAGGCTTGGGCGAGTAGCAGAGGGGAGGGCAGTGCTGTTATCCCGGGTAGGGGTAGCCAGGTGGAAAGCATGGCCAGCCGTAGAAAAATGCTTATTGAAATTCTCAATTATAGTGGATTTGTCGGTGGTGACAGTGTTTCCTATCTTCAGGGCGGTTGGAAGCTGGGAGGAGGTGTTCTTATTCTCCATGGACTTTACGGTGTCCCAGAACTTTTTTGAATTTGTGTTGCAGGAAGCAAATTTCTGCTTGAAAAAGCTAGCCTTGGCTGTTCTAACTGCCTGTGTATATTGGTTTCTGGCTTCCCTGAAAAGTTGCATATCACGGGGGCTGTTCGATGCTAATGCAGAACGCCATAGGATGTTTTTGTGTTGGTTAAGGGCAGTCAGGTCAGGAGAGAACCAAGGGCTATATCTGTTCCTGGTTCTAAATTTCTTGAATGGGGCATGCTTATTCAAGATGGTGAGGAAGGCATTTTTTAAAAATGACCAGGCATCCTCTACTGACGGGATGAGATCAATATCCTTCCAGGATACCCCGGCCAGGTCAATTAGGAAGGCCTGCTCGCTGAAGTGTTTCAGGGAGCGTTTGACAGTGATGAGTGGAGGTCGTTTGACCGCTGACCCATTACGGATGCAGGCAATGAGGCAGTGATCGCTGAGATCTTGGTTAAAAACAGCAGAGGTGTATTTGGAGGGCAAGTTTGTTAGGATGATATCTATGAGGGTACCCGTGTTTACGGAATTGGGGTGGTACCTGGTAGGTTCATTAATAATTTGTGTGAGATTGAGGGCATCAAGCTTAGATTGTAGGGTGGCTGGGGTGTTGAGCATGTTCAAATTTAGGTCGCCTAGCAGCACGAGCTCTGAAGATAGATGGGGGGCAATCAGTTCACATATAGTGTCCAGAGCACAGCTGGGGGCAGAGGGTGGTCTATAGCAGGCGGCAACGGTGAGAGACTTGTTTTTAGAGAGGTGGATTTTTAAAAGTAGAAGTTCAAATTGTTTGGGAACAGACCTGGATAGTATAACAGAACTCTGCAGGCAGTCTTTGCAGTAGATTGCAACACCGCCCCCTTTGGCCGTTCTATCTTGTCTGAAAATATTGTAATTGGGGATAAAAATGTCTGAATTTTTGGTGGTCTTTCTAAGCCAGGATTCAGACACGGCTAATACATCCGGGTTGGTAGAGTGTGCTAAAGCAGTGAACAAAACAAACTTAGGGAGGAGGCTCCTAATGTTAACATGCATGAAGCCAAGGCTATTACGGTTACAGAAGTCATCAAAAGAGAGCGCCTGGGGAATAGGAGTGGAGCCAGGTACTGCAGGGCCTGGATTCACCTCTACATCACCAGAGGAACAGAGGAGAAGTAGGATAATAGTACGGCTAAAAGCTATGAGAATTGGTCGCCTAGAGCTACCAGAGCAGAGAGTAAAAGGAAGTTTCTGGGGGCGATAAAATAGTTTAAAGGAATAATGTACAGACAAAGGTATGGTAGGATGTGAATACAGTGGAGGTAAACCTAGGTATTGAGTGATGATGAGAGAGATCTTGTCTCTAGAAACATCATTGAAACCAGGTGATGTCATCGCATATGTGGGTGGTGGAACTGCAGGGTTGGATATGGTATAGAGAGCAGGGCTAGAATCTCTACAGTGAAATAAGCCAATAAACACTAACCAGAACAGCAATGGACAAGGCATATTTACATTAAGGAGAGGCAAGCTTAATCGAGTGATAAATAAGGGTCCAGTGAGTAGAGGTTGGTTGGGGTCGTGGCGATCCAGACAGCTGGCCGGGTATATGGCTATCGGTAGCAGCATAGGATGGAGGTCTGTTTGTAGATACCTTGTGCGTTTCCGTCGGTAGGTTCCGTGTAGTGGGGTTTTGTTCAGATAGCAGCCGATAAGACTGCTAACGATTAGCGGGCCTCAGATGAGCGTTCAGGTAACGCCGGGACGGAGGTGCCGGTTGGATAAATCCCTCGGGCAGATAACGTCGGCAGTCAGTCGTGAAGGCCCGGTGGGGTTCCGTATCTGCAGCAGCAACAAAGAAGCGGGTCCGGATGGTGATGGAACTCCTCAGCTGGCTAGCTCCAGCATGATTTGAGTTAGCTCCGGGGTCGACGTAAGCCAATAGTCACACGGTATGCAGCTAGCTAGCTGCGAAATCAAGGTGCAAAATAGAGGCTGAGGCTGCGGTTGGAATCCGGGGAAACTGAGAGAAAAAGAGTCCCGGAATGCTCCGGTCCGAGTCGCGTTGCACTAAAGTGCCGGTAGATTATCGAGCTAGAGGAATAGCTGATGACCGCAAAAACGTGGGCAGCTGAAACACCAACGCTAGCCAGCAAACCGGCTAATTTCGGGGCAGCTACAGATTAGCTTCTGGCTAGCTATCGGAGTAGCTTCTGGATTAGCTTTCAGGCTAGCTTCTGAATTAGCCCCTGGCTATCTTCCACGATGGATTTTCAGATTGAGGTGAATAGTACTTATTGTAATTGGTGAAGCGGGTTGCAGGAAAGCTTTTGCAGGAAAGCTTTTGTAGTTGAGTTCTTGGATAATAAAATAAATAAAAGATATGTGAAGAAAAGGTGTAAATATATATATATACAGGACACGACACGACAACACGGAAAAATACGTCTGAACTGCTAAGCTACCTTGGTATAAGGACACTACAGTCTGCTCTCTCCTGTCAACAACACTACAGTCTGCTCTCTCCTGTCAACACTACAGTCTGCTCTCTCCCGTCAACAACACTACAGTCTGCTCTCTCCCGTCAACAACACTACAGTCTGCTCTCTCCCGTCAACACTACAGTCTGCTCTCTCCCGTCAACACTACAGTCTGCTCTCTCCCGTCAACACTACAGTCTGCTCTCTCCTGTCAACAACACTACAGTCTGCTCTCTCCTGTCAACACTACAGTCTGCTCTCTCCTGTCAACAACACTACAGTCTGCTCTCTCCCGTCAACACTACAGTCTGCTCTCTCCCGTCAACAACACTACAGTCTGCTCTCTCCCGTCAACAACACTACAGTCTGCTCTCTCCCGTCAACAACACTACAGTCTGCTCTCTCCTGTCAACACTACAGTCTGCTCTCTCCCGTCAACACTACAGTCTGCTCTCTCCCGTCAACACTACAGTCTGCTCTCTCCCGTCATCAACACTACAGTCTGCTCTCTCCTGTCAACACTACAGTCTGCTGTCTCCCGTCAACAACACTACAGTCTACTCTCTCCTGTCAACACTACAGTCTGCTCTCTCCCGTCAACACTACAGTCTGCTCTCTCCTGTCAACACTACAGTCTGCTCTCTCCCGTCAACACTACAGTCTGCTCTCTCCCGTCAACACTACAGTCTGCTCTCTCCCGTCAACACTACAGTCTGCTCTCTCCCGTCAACAACACTACAGTCTGCTCTCTCCCGTCAACACTACAGTCTGCTCTCTCCCGTCAACACTACAGTCTGCTCTCTCCTGTCAACAACACTACAGTCTGCTCTCTCCCGTCAACAACACTACAGTCTGCTCTCTCCCGTCAACAACACTACAGTCTGCTCTCTCCCGTCAACAACACTACAGTCTGCTCTCTCCCGTCAACACTACAGTCTGCTCTCTCCCGTCAACAACACTACAGTCTGCTCTCTCCCGTCAACACTACAGTCTGCTCTCTCCCGTCAACAACACTACAGTCTGCTCTCTCCCGTCAACAACACTACAGTCTGCTCTCTCCCGTCAACAACACTACAGTCTGCTCTCTCCTGTCAACACTACAGTCTGCTCTCTCCCGTCAACACTACAGTCTGCTCTCTCCCGTCAACAACACTACAGTCTGCTCTCTCCTGTCAACACTACAGTCTGCTCTCTCCCGTCAACAACACTACAGTCTGCTCTCTCCCGTCAACACTACAGTCTGCTCTCTCCCGTCAACACTACAGTCTGCTCTCTCCCGTCAACACTACAGTCTGCTCTCTCCCGTCAACACTACAGTCTGCTCTCTCCCGTCAACAACACTACAGTCTGCTCTCTCCCGTCAACAACACTACAGTCTGCTCTCTCCCGTCAACAACACTACAGTCTGCTCTCTCCCGTCAACACTACAGTCTGCTCTCTCCCGTCAACACTACAGTCTGCTCTCTCCTGTCAACAACACTACAGTCTGCTCTCTCCTGTCAACACTACAGTCTGCTCTCTCCCGTCAACAACACTACAGTCTGCTCTCTCCCGTCATCAACACTACAGTCTGCTCTCTCCTGTCAACACTACAGTCTGCTCTCTCCCGTCAACAACACTACAGTCTGCTCTCTCCCGTCAACAACAATACAGTCTGCTCTCTCCCGTCAACACTACAGTCTGCTCTCTCCCGTCAACACTACAGTCTGCTCTCTCCCGTCAACACTACAGTCTGCTCTCTCCTGTCAACAACACTACAGTCTGCTCTCTCCTGTCAACACTACAGTCTGCTCTCTCCTGTCAACAACACTACAGTCTGCTCTCTCCCGTCAACAACACTACAGTCTGCTCTCTCCTGTCAACAACACTACAGTCTGCTCTCTCCCGTCAACACTACAGTCTGCTCTCTCCCGTCAACACTACAGTCTGCTCTCTCCCGTCAACAACACTACAGTCTGCTCTCTCCCGTCAACAACACTACAGTCTGCTCTCTCCCGTCAACAACACTACAGTCTGCTCTCTCCCGTCAACAACACTACAGTCTGCTCTCTCCTGTCAACACTACAGTCTGCTCTCTCCCGTCAACACTACAGTCTGCTCTCTCCCGTCAACACTACAGTCTGCTCTCTCCCGTCATCAACACTACAGTCTGCTCTCTCCTGTCAACACTACAGTCTGCTGTCTCCCGTCAACAACACTACAGTCTACTCTCTCCTGTCAACACTACAGTCTGCTCTCTCCCGTCAACACTACAGTCTGCTCTCTCCTGTCAACACTACAGTCTGCTCTCTCCCGTCAACACTACAGTCTGCTCTCTCCCGTCAACACTACAGTCTGCTCTCTCCCGTCAACACTACAGTCTGCTCTCTCCCGTCAACACTACAGTCTGCTCTCTCCTGTCAACAACACTACAGTCTGCTCTCTCCTGTCAACAACACTACAGTCTGCTCTCTCCTGTCAACAACACTACAGTCTGCTCTCTTCTGTCAACAACACTACAGTCTGCTCTCTCCCGTCAACACTACAGTCTGCTCTCTCCTGTCAACACTACAGTCTGCTCTCTCCTGTCAACAACACTACAGTCTGCTCTCTCCTGTCAACAACACTACAGTCTGCTCTCTCCTGTCAACAACACTACAGTCTGCTCTCTCCCGTCAACACTACAGTCTGCTCTCTCCCGTCAACACTACAGTCTGCTCTCTCCCGTCAACAACACTACAGTCTGCTCTCTCCCGTCAACAACACTACAGTCTGCTCTCTCCTGTCAACAACACTACAGTCTGCTCTCTCCTGTCAACAACACTACAGTCTGCTCTCTCCCCTCAACACTACAGTCTGCTCTCTCCCGTCAACACTACAGTCTGCTCTCTCCCGTCAACACTACAGTCTGCTCTCTCCCGTCAACACTACAGTCTGCTCTCTCCCGTCAACACTACAGTCTGCTCTCTCCCCTCAACACTACAGTCTGCTCTCTCCCGTCAACACTACAGTCTGCTCTCTCCCGTCAACACTACAGTCTGCTCTCTCCTGTCAACAACACTACAGTCTGCTCTCTCCCGTCAACACTACAGTCTGCTCTCTCCCGTCAACACTACAGTCTGCTCTCTCCTGTCAACAACACTACAGTCTGCTCTCTCCTGTCAACAACACTACAGTCTGCTCTCTCCTGTCAACAACACTACAGTCTGCTCTCTCCTGTCAACAACACTACAGTCTGCTCTCTCCTGTCAACAACACTACAGTCTGCTCTCTCCCGTCAACAACACTACAGTCTGCTCTCTCCTGTCAACAACACTACAGTCTGCTCTCTCCCGTCAACAACACTACAGTCTGCTCTCTCCTGTCAACAACACTACAGTCTGCTCTCTCCCGTCAACAACACTACAGTCTGCTCTCCTGTCAACACTACAGTCTGCTCTCTCCTGTCAACAACACTACAGTCTGCTCTCTCCCGTCAACAACACTACAGTCTGCTCTCTCCTGTCAACACTACAGTCTGCTCTCTCCTGTCAACACTACAGTCTGCTCTCTCCCGTCAACAACACTACGGTCTGCTCTCTCCCGTCAACACTACAGTCTGCTCTCTCCCGTCAACACTACAGTCTGCTCTCTCCTGTCAACAACACTACAGTCTGCTCTCTCCCGTCAACAACACTACAGTCTGCTCTCTCCCGTCAACAACACTACAGTCTGCTCTCTCCCGTCAACAACACTACAGTCTGCTCTCTCCCGTCAACAACACTACAGTCTGCTCTCTCCCGTCAACAACACTACAGTCTGCTCTCTCCCGTCAACAACACTACAGTCTGCTCTCTCCCGTCAACACTACAGTCTGCTCTCTCCCGTCAACAACACTACAGTCTGCTCTCTCCCGTCAACAACACTACAGTCTGCTCTCTCCCGTCAACAACACTACAGTCTGCTCTCTCCCGTCAACAACACTACAGTCTGCTCTCTCCCGTCAACAACACTACAGTCTGCTCTCTCCCGTCAACAACACTACAGTCTGCTCTCTCCCGTCAACAACACTACAGTCTGCTCTCTCCCGTCAACAACACTACAGTCTGCTCTCTCCCGTCAACAACACTACAGTCTGCTCTCTCCTGTCAACAACACTACAGTCTGCTCTCTCCCGTCAACAACACTACAGTCTGCTCTCCTGTCAACACTACAGTCTGCTCTCTCCTGTCAACAACACTACAGTCTGCTCTCTCCCGTCAACAACACTACAGTCTGCTCTCTCCTGTCAACACTACAGTCTGCTCTCTCCTGTCAACAACACTACAGTCTGCTCTCTCCCGTCAACAACACTACGGTCTGCTCTCTCCCGTCAACACTACAGTCTGCTCTCTCCCGTCAACAACACTACAGTCTGCTCTCTCCTGTCAACACTACAGTCTGCTCTCTCCTGTCAACACTACAGTCTGCTCTCTCCTGTCAACAACACTACAGTCTGCTCTCTCCTGTCAACAACACTACAGTCTGCTCTCTCCCGTCAACAACACTACAGTCTGCTCTCTCCCGTCAACAACACTACAGTCTGCTCTCTCCCGTCAACAACACTACAGTCTGCTCTCTCCCGTCAACAACACTACAGTCTGCTCTCTCCTGTCAACAACACTACAGTCTGCTCTCTCCTGTCAACACTACAGTCTGCTCTCTCCCGTCAACAACACTACAGTCTGCTCTCTCCTGTCAACAACACTACAGTCTGCTCTCTCCTGTCAACACTACAGTCTGCTCTCTCCCGTCAACACTACAGTCTGCTCTCTCCTGTCAACAACACTACAGTCTGCTCTCTCCTGTCAACACTACAGTCTGCTCTCTCCCGTCAACACTACAGTCTGCTCTCTCCCGTCAACACTACAGTCTGCTCTCTCCCGTCAACACTACAGTCTGCTCTCTCCCGTCAACACTACAGTCTGCTCTCTCCCGTCAACACTACAGTCTGCTCTCTCCTGTCAACACTACAGTCTGCTCTCTCCTGTCAACACTACAGTCTGCTCTCTCCTGTCAACACTACAGTCTGCTCTCTCCTGTCAACACTACAGTCTGCTCTCTCCTGTCAACACTACAGTCTGCTCTCTCCCGTCAACAACACTACAGTCTGCTCTCTCCCGTCAACACTACAGTCTGCTCTCTCCCGTCAACACTACAGTCTGCTCTCTCCTGTCAACAACACTACAGTCTGCTCTCTCCTGTCAACACTACAGTCTGCTGTCTCCCGTCAACAACACTACAGTCTACTCTCTCCTGTCAACACTACAGTCTGCTCTCTCCCGTCAACAACACTACAGTCTGCTCTCTCCCGTCAACACTACAGTCTGCTCTCTCCCGTCAACACTACAGTCTGCTCTCTCCCGTCAACACTACAGTCTGCTCTCTCCTGTAAACAACACTACAGTCTGCTCTCTCCTGTCAACAACACTACAGTCTGCTCTCTCCTGTCAACACTACAGTCTGCTCTCTCCTGTCAACAACACTACAGTCTGCTCTCTCCTGTCAACAACACTACAGTCTGCTCTCTCCCGTCAACAACACTACAGTCTGCTCTCTCCTGTCAACACTACAGTCTGCTCTCTCCCGTCAACAACACTACAGTCTGCTCTCTCCCGTCAACAACACTACAGTCTGCTCTCTCCCGTCAACAACACTACAGTCTGCTCTCTCCTGTCAACACTACAGTCTGCTCTCTCCCGTCAACACTACAGTCTGCTCTCTCCTGTCAACAACACTACAGTCTGCTCTCTCCCGTCAACACTACAGTCTGCTCTCTCCCGTCAACAACACTACAGTCTGCTCTCTCCTGTCAACAACACTACAGTCTGCTCTCTCCTGTCAACAACACTACAGTCTGCTCTCTCCTGTCAACACTACAGTCTGCTCTCTCCCGTCAACAACACTACAGTCTGCTCTCTCCTGTCAACAACACTACAGTCTGCTCTCTCCCGTCAACAACACTACAGTCTGCTCTCTCCCGTCAACAACACTACAGTCTGCTCTCTCCCGTCAACACTACAGTCTGCTCTCTCCTGTCAACAACACTACAGTCTGCTCTCTCCCGTCAACACTACAGTCTGCTCTCTCCCGTCAACACTACAGTCTGCTCTCTCCCGTCAACACTACAGTCTGCTCTCTCCCGTCAACACTACAGTCTGCTCTCTCCTGTCAACACTACAGTCTGCTCTCTCCTGTCAACACTACAGTCTGCTCTCTCCCGTCAACAACTTTTATTTATTTATTTATTTATTTAACCTTTATTTAACCAGGTAGGCAAATTGAGAACACGTTCTCATTTACAATTGCGACCTGGCCAAGATAAAGCAAAGCAGTTCGACACATACAACAACACATAGTTACACATGGAGTAAAAACAAACATATAGTCAATAATACAGTGAAAAAGATAAAAAAAATAAGTCTATATACAATGTGAGCAAGTGAGGTGAGATAAGGGAGGTGAAGGCAAACAGATATATGTATAAATAAATAAAAATATAAAAAGGCCATGGAGGCGAAGTGAGTACAACACAGCAAGTAAAATAAAAACTAAAAAAACACTGGAATGGTTGGTTTGCATTGGAAGAAAGTGCAAAGTAGAGACAGAAATAATGGGGTGCAAAGGAGCAAAATAAATTAATAAATAAATACAGTAGGTAAAGAGGTAGTTGTTTGGGCTAAATTGTAGATGGGTTATGTACAGGTGCAGTAATCTATGAGCTGCTCTGACAGCTGGTGCTTAAAGCTAGTGAGGGAGATAGGTGTTTCCAGTTTCAGAGATTTTTGTAGTTCGTTCCAGTCATTGGCAGCAGAGAACTGGAAGGAGAGGCGTCCAAAGGAAGAATTGGTTTTGGGGGTGACTAGAGAGATATACCTGCTGGAGCGCGTGCTACGGGTAGGTGCTGCTATGGTGACCAGCGAGCTGAGATAAGGGGGGACTTTACCTAGCAGGGTCTTGTAGATGACCTGGAACCAATGGGTTTGGCGACGAGTATGAAGCGAGGGCCAGCCAACGAGAGTGTACAGGTCGCAGTGGTGGGTAGTATATGGGGCTTTGGTGACAAAACGGATGGCACTGTGATAGACTGCATCCAATTTATTGAGTAGGGTTTTGGAGGCTATTTTGTAAATGACATCACCGAAGTCGAGGATTGGTAGGATGGTCAGTTTTACAAGGGTATGTTTGGCAGCATGAGTAAAGGATGCTTTGTTGCGGAATAGGAAGCCAATTCTAGATTTGACTTTGGATTGGAGATGTTTGATGTGGGTCTGGAAGGAGAGTTTACAGTCTAACCAGACACCTAGGTATTTGTAGTTGTCCACATATTCTAAGTCAGAGCCGTCCAAAGTAGTGATGTTGGACAGGCGGGCCGGAGCAGGCAGCGATCGGTTGAAGAGCATGCATTTGGTTTTACTTGTATTTAAGAGCAGTTGGAGGCCACGGAAGGAGAGTTGTATGGCATTGAAGCTCGCCTGGAGGGTTGTTAACACAGTGTCAAAAGAAGGGCCAGAAGTATACAGAATAGTGTCGTCTGCGTAGAGGTGGATCAGAGAATCACCAGCAGCAAGAGCGACATCATTGATGTAAACAGAGAAGAGAGTCGGTCCAAGAATTGAACCCTGTGGCACCCCCATAGAGACTGCCAGAGGCCCGGACAACAGACCCTCCGATTTGACACACTGAACTCTATCAGAGAAGTAGTTGGTGAACCAGGCGAGGCAATCATTAGAGAAACCAAGGCTGTCGAGTCTGCCAATGAGGATGTGGTGATTGACAGAGTCAAAAGCCTTGGCCAGGTCAATGAATACGGCTGCACAGTATTGTTTCCTATCGATGGCGGTTACGATATCGTTTATGACCTTGAGCGTGGCTGAGGTGCACCCATGACCAGCTCTGAAACCAGATTGCATAGCGGAGAAGGTGTGGTGTGATTCGAAATGGTCGGTAATCTGTTTGTTGACTTGGCTTTCGAAGACCTTAGAAAGGCAGGGTAGGATAGATATAGGTCTGTAGCAGTTAGGGTCAAGGGTGTCCCCCCCTTTGAAGAGGGGGATAACCGCAGCTGCTTTCCAATCTTTGGGGATCTCAGACGACACGAAAGAGAGGTTGAAGAGGCTAGTAATAGGGGTGGCAACAATTTCAGCAGATAGTTTTAGAAAGAAAGGGTCCAGATTATCTAGCCCGGCTGATTTGTAAGGGTCCAGATTTTGCAGCTCATTAAGAACATCAGCTGACTGTATTTGGGAGAAAGAGAAATGGGGAAGGCTTGGGCGAGTAGCAGAGGGGAGGGCAGTGCTGTTATCCCGGGTAGGGGTAGCCAGGTGGAAAGCATGGCCAGCCGTAGAAAAATGCTTATTGAAATTCTCAATTATAGTGGATTTGTCGGTGGTGACAGTGTTTCCTATCTTCAGGGCGGTTGGAAGCTGGGAGGAGGTGTTCTTATTCTCCATGGACTTTACGGTGTCCCAGAACTTTTTTGAATTTGTGTTGCAGGAAGCAAATTTCTGCTTGAAAAAGCTAGCCTTGGCTGTTCTAACTGCCTGTGTATATTGGTTTCTGGCTTCCCTGAAAAGTTGCATATCACGGGGGCTGTTCGATGCTAATGCAGAACGCCATAGGATGTTTTTCTGTTGGTTAAGGGCAGTCAGGTCAGGAGAGAACCAAGGGCTATATCTGTTCCTGGTTCTAAATTTCTTGAATGGGGCATGCTTATTCAAGATGGTGAGGAAGGCATTTTTAAAAAATGACCAGGCATCCTCTACTGACGGGATGAGATCAATATCCTTCCAGGATACCCCGGCCAGGTCAATTAGGAAGGCCTGCTCGCTGAAGTGTTTCAGGGAGCGTTTGACAGTGATGAGTGGAGGTCGTTTGACCGCTGACCCATTACGGATGCAGGCAATGAGGCAGTGATCGCTGAGATCTTGGTTAAAAACAGCAGAGGTGTATTTGGAGGGCAAGTTTGTTAGGATGATATCTATGAGGGTACCCGTGTTTACGGAATTGGGGTGGTACCTGGTAGGTTCATTAATAATTTGTGTGAGATTGAGGGCATCAAGCTTAGATTGTAGGGTGGCTGGGGTGTTGAGCATGTTCAAATTTAGGTCGCCTAGCAGCACGAGCTCTGAAGATAGATGGGGGGCAATCAGTTCACATATAGTGTCCAGAGCACAGCTGGGGGCAGAGGGTGGTCTATAGCAGGCGGCAACGGTGAGAGACTTGTTTTTAGAGAGGTGGATTTTTAAAAGTAGAAGTTCAAATTGTTTGGGAACAGACCTGGATAGTATAACAGAACTCTGCAGGCAGTCTTTGCAGTAGATTGCAACACCGCCCCCTTTGGCCGTTCTATCTTGTCTGAAAATATTGTAATTGGGGATAAAAATGTCTGAATTTTTGGTGGTCTTTCTAAGCCAGGATTCAGACACGGCTAATACATCCGGGTTGGTAGAGTGTGCTAAAGCAGTGAACAAAACAAACTTAGGGAGGAGGCTCCTAATGTTAACATGCATGAAGCCAAGGCTATTACGGTTACAGAAGTCATCAAAAGAGAGCGCCTGGGGAATAGGAGTGGAGCCAGGTACTGCAGGGCCTGGATTCACCTCTACATCACCAGAGGAACAGAGGAGAAGTAGGATAATAGTACGGCTAAAAGCTATGAGAATTGGTCGCCTAGAGCTACCAGAGCAGAGAGTAAAAGGAAGTTTCTGGGGGCGATAAAATAGTTTAAAGGAATAATGTACAGACAAAGGTATGGTAGGATGTGAATACAGTGGAGGTAAACCTAGGTATTGAGTGATGATGAGAGAGATCTTGTCTCTAGAAACATCATTGAAACCAGGTGATGTCATCGCATATGTGGGTGGTGGAACTGCAGGGTTGGATATGGTATAGAGAGCAGGGCTAGAATCTCTACAGTGAAATAAGCCAATAAACACTAACCAGAACAGCAATGGACAAGGCATATTTACATTAAGGAGAGGCATGCTTAATCGAGTGATAAATAAGGGTCCAGTGAGTAGAGGTTGGTTGGGGTCGTGGCGATCCAGACAGCTGGCCGGGTATATGGCTATCGGTAGCAGCATAGGATGGAGGTCTGTTTGTAGATACCTCGTGCGTTTCCGTCGGTAGGTTCCGTGTAGTGGGGTTTTGTTCAGATAGCAGCCGATAAGACTGCTAACGATTAGCGGGCCTCAGATGAGCGTTCAGGTAACGCCGGGACGGAGGTGCCGGTTGGATAAATCCCTCGGGCAGATAACGTCGGCAGTCAGTCGTGAAGGCCCGGTGGGGTTCCGTATCTGCAGCAGCAACAAAGAAGCGGGTCCGGATGGTGATGGAACTCCTCAGCTGGCTAGCTCCAGCATGATTTGAGTTAGCTCCGGGGTCGACGTAAGCCAATAGTCACACGGTATGCAGCTAGCTAGCTGCGAAATCAAGGTGCAAAATAGAGGCTGAGGCTGCGGTTGGAATCCGGGGAAACTGAGAGAAAAAGAGTCCCGGAATGCTCCGGTCCGAGTCGCGTTGCACTAAAGTGCCGGTAGATTATCGAGCTAGAGGAATAGCTGATGACCGCAAAAACGTGGGCAGCTGAAACACCAACGCTAGCCAGCAAACCGGCTAATTTCGGGGCAGCTACAGATTAGCTTCTGGCTAGCTATCGGAGTAGCTTCTGGATTAGCTTTCAGGCTAGCTTCTGAATTAGCCCCTGGCTATCTTCCACGATGGATTTTCAGATTGAGGTGAATAGTACTTATTGTAATTGGTGAAGCGGGTTGCAGGAAAGCTTTTGCAGGAAAGCTTTTGTAGTTGAGTTCTTGGATAATAAAATAAATAAAAGATATGTGAAGAAAAGGTGTAAATATATATATATACAGGACACGACACGACAACACGGAAAAATACGTCTGAACTGCTAAGCTACCTTGGTATAAGGACACTACAGTCTGCTCTCTCCTGTCAACAACACTACAGTCTGCTCTCTCCTGTCAACACTACAGTCTGCTCTCTCCTGTCAACACTACAGTCTGCTCTCTCCCGTCAACAACACTACAGTCTGCTCTCTCCCGTCAACAACACTACAGTCTGCTCTCTCCCGTCAACACTACAGTCTGCTCTCTCCCGTCAACACTACAGTCTGCTCTCTCCCGTCAACACTACAGTCTGCTCTCTCCTGTCAACAACACTACAGTCTGCTCTCTCCTGTCAACACTACAGTCTGCTCTCTCCTGTCAACAACACTACAGTCTGCTCTCTCCCGTCAACACTACAGTCTGCTCTCTCCCGTCAACAACACTACAGTCTGCTCTCTCCCGTCAACAACACTACAGTCTGCTCTCTCCCGTCAACAACACTACAGTCTGCTCTCTCCTGTCAACACTACAGTCTGCTCTCTCCTGTCAACACTACAGTCTGCTCTCTCCCGTCAACACTACAGTCTGCTCTCTCCCGTCATCAACACTACAGTCTGCTCTCTCCTGTCAACACTACAGTCTGCTGTCTCCCGTCAACAACACTACAGTCTACTCTCTCCTGTCAACACTACAGTCTGCTCTCTCCCGTCAACACTACAGTCTGCTCTCTCCTGTCAACACTACAGTCTGCTCTCTCCCGTCAACACTACAGTCTGCTCTCTCCCGTCAACACTACAGTCTGCTCTCTCCCGTCAACACTACAGTCTGCTCTCTCCCGTCAACAACACTACAGTCTGCTCTCTCCCGTCAACACTACAGTCTGCTCTCTCCCGTCAACACTACAGTCTGCTCTCTCCTGTCAACAACACTACAGTCTGCTCTCTCCCGTCAACAACACTACAGTCTGCTCTCTCCCGTCAACAACACTACAGTCTGCTCTCTCCCGTCAACAACACTACAGTCTGCTCTCTCCCGTCAACACTACAGTCTGCTCTCTCCCGTCAACAACACTACAGTCTGCTCTCTCCCGTCAACACTACAGTCTGCTCTCTCCCGTCAACAACACTACAGTCTGCTCTCTCCCGTCAACAACACTACAGTCTGCTCTCTCCCGTCAACAACACTACAGTCTGCTCTCTCCTGTCAACACTACAGTCTGCTCTCTCCCGTCAACACTACAGTCTGCTCTCTCCCGTCAACAACACTACAGTCTGCTCTCTCCTGTCAACACTACAGTCTGCTCTCTCCCGTCAACAACACTACAGTCTGCTCTTTCCCGTCAACACTACAGTCTGCTCTCTCCCGTCAACACTACAGTCTGCTCTCTCCCGTCAACACTACAGTCTGCTCTCTCCCGTCAACACTAAAGTCTGCTCTCTCCCGTCAACAACACTACAGTCTGCTCTCTCCCGTCAACAACACTACAGTCTGCTCTCTCCCGTCAACAACACTACAGTCTGCTCTCTCCCGTCAACACTACAGTCTGCTCTCTCCCGTCAACACTACAGTCTGCTCTCTCCTGTCAACAACACTACAGTCTGCTCTCTCCTGTCAACACTACAGTCTGCTCTCTCCCGTCAACAACACTACAGTCTGCTCTCTCCCGTCATCAACACTACAGTCTGCTCTCTCCTGTCAACACTACAGTCTGCTCTCTCCCGTCAACAACACTACAGTCTGCTCTCTCCCGTCAACAACACTACAGTCTGCTCTCTCCCGTCAACACTACAGTCTGCTCTCTCCCGTCAACACTACAGTCTGCTCTCTCCCGTCAACACTACAGTCTGCTCTCTCCTGTCAACAACACTACAGTCTGCTCTCTCCTGTCAACACTACAGTCTGCTCTCTCCTGTCAACAACACTACAGTCTGCTCTCTCCCGTCAACAACACTACAGTCTGCTCTCTCCTGTCAACAACACTACAGTCTGCTCTCTCCCGTCAACACTACAGTCTGCTCTCTCCCGTCAACACTACAGTCTGCTCTCTCCCGTCAACAACACTACAGTCTGCTCTCTCCCGTCAACAACACTACAGTCTGCTCTCTCCCGTCAACAACACTACAGTCTGCTCTCTCCCGTCAACAACACTACAGTCTGCTCTCTCCTGTCAACACTACAGTCTGCTCTCTCCCGTCAACACTACAGTCTGCTCTCTCCCGTCAACACTACAGTCTGCTCTCTCCCGTCATCAACACTACAGTCTGCTCTCTCCTGTCAACACTACAGTCTGCTGTCTCCCGTCAACAACACTACAGTCTACTCTCTCCTGTCAACACTACAGTCTGCTCTCTCCCGTCAACACTACAGTCTGCTCTCTCCTGTCAACACTACAGTCTGCTCTCTCCCGTCAACACTACAGTCTGCTCTCTCCCGTCAACACTACAGTCTGCTCTCTCCCGTCAACACTACAGTCTGCTCTCTCCCGTCAACACTACAGTCTGCTCTCTCCTGTCAACAACACTACAGTCTGCTCTCTCCTGTCAACAACACTACAGTCTGCTCTCTCCTGTCAACAACACTACAGTCTGCTCTCTTCTGTCAACAACACTACAGTCTGCTCTCTCCCGTCAACACTACAGTCTGCTCTCTCCTGTCAACACTACAGTCTGCTCTCTCCTGTCAACAACACTACAGTCTGCTCTCTCCTGTCAACAACACTACAGTCTGCTCTCTCCTGTCAACAACACTACAGTCTGCTCTCTCCCGTCAACACTACAGTCTGCTCTCTCCCGTCAACACTACAGTCTGCTCTCTCCCGTCAACAACACTACAGTCTGCTCTCTCCCGTCAACAACACTACAGTCTGCTCTCTCCTGTCAACAACACTACAGTCTGCTCTCTCCTGTCAACAACACTACAGTCTGCTCTCTCCCCTCAACACTACAGTCTGCTCTCTCCCGTCAACACTACAGTCTGCTCTCTCCCGTCAACACTACAGTCTGCTCTCTCCCGTCAACACTACAGTCTGCTCTCTCCCGTCAACACTACAGTCTGCTCTCTCCCCTCAACACTACAGTCTGCTCTCTCCCGTCAACACTACAGTCTGCTCTCTCCCGTCAACAACACTACAGTCTGCTCTCTCCTGTCAACAACACTACAGTCTGCTCTCTCCTGTCAACAACACTACAGTCTGCTCTCTCCCGTCAACACTACAGTCTGCTCTCTCCCGTCAACACTACAGTCTGCTCTCTCCCGTCAACAACACTACAGTCTGCTCTCTCCCGTCAACAACACTACAGTCTGCTCTCTCCTGTCAACAACACTACAGTCTGCTCTCTCCTGTCAACAACACTACAGTCTGCTCTCTCCCCTCAACACTACAGTCTGCTCTCTCCCGTCAACACTACAGTCTGCTCTCTCCCGTCAACACTACAGTCTGCTCTCTCCCGTCAACACTACAGTCTGCTCTCTCCCGTCAACACTACAGTCTGCTCTCTCCCCTCAACACTACAGTCTGCTCTCTCCCGTCAACACTACAGTCTGCTCTCTCCCGTCAACACTACAGTCTGCTCTCTCCTGTCAACAACACTACAGTCTGCTCTCTCCCGTCAACACTACAGTCTGCTCTCTCCCGTCAACACTACAGTCTGCTCTCTCCTGTCAACAACACTACAGTCTGCTCTCTCCTGTCAACAACACTACAGTCTGCTCTCTCCTGTCAACAACACTACAGTCTGCTCTCTCCTGTCAACAACACTACAGTCTGCTCTCTCCTGTCAACAACACTACAGTCTGCTCTCTCCTGTCAACAACACTACAGTCTGCTCTCTCCCGTCAACAACACTACAGTCTGCTCTCTCCTGTCAACAACACTACAGTCTGCTCTCTCCCGTCAACAACACTACAGTCTGCTCTCTCCTGTCAACAACACTACAGTCTGCTCTCTCCCGTCAACAACACTACAGTCTGCTCTCCTGTCAACACTACAGTCTGCTCTCTCCTGTCAACAACACTACAGTCTGCTCTCTCCCGTCAACAACACTACAGTCTGCTCTCTCCTGTCAACACTACAGTCTGCTCTCTCCTGTCAACACTACAGTCTGCTCTCTCCCGTCAACAACACTACGGTCTGCTCTCTCCCGTCAACACTACAGTCTGCTCTCTCCCGTCAACACTACAGTCTGCTCTCTCCTGTCAACAACACTACAGTCTGCTCTCTCCCGTCAACAACACTACAGTCTGCTCTCTCCCGTCAACAACACTACAGTCTGCTCTCTCCCGTCAACAACACTACAGTCTGCTCTCTCCCGTCAACACTACAGTCTGCTCTCTCCCGTCAACAACACTACAGTCTGCTCTCTCCCGTCAACAACACTACAGTCTGCTCTCTCCCGTCAACAACACTACAGTCTGCTCTCTCCCGTCAACAACACTACAGTCTGCTCTCTCCCGTCAACAACACTACAGTCTGCTCTCTCCCGTCAACAACACTACAGTCTGCTCTCTCCTGTCAACAACACTACAGTCTGCTCTCTCCCGTCAACAACACTACAGTCTGCTCTCTCCTGTCAACAACACTACAGTCTGCTCTCTCCCGTCAACAACACTACAGTCTGCTCTCCTGTCAACACTACAGTCTGCTCTCTCCTGTCAACAACACTACAGTCTGCTCTCTCCCGTCAACAACACTACAGTCTGCTCTCTCCTGTCAATACTACAGTCTGCTCTCTCCTGTCAACAACACTACAGTCTGCTCTCTCCCGTCAACAACACTACGGTCTGCTCTCTCCCGTCAACACTACAGTCTGCTCTCTCCCGTCAACAACACTACAGTCTGCTCTCTCCTGTCAACACTACAGTCTGCTCTCTCCTGTCAACACTACAGTCTGCTCTCTCCTGTCAACAACACTACAGTCTGCTCTCTCCTGTCAACAACACTACAGTCTGCTCTCTCCTGTCAACAACACTACAGTCTGCTCTCTCCCGTCAACAACACTACAGTCTGCTCTCTCCCGTCAACAACACTACAGTCTGCTCTCTCCCGTCAACAACACTACAGTCTGCTCTCTCCTGTCAACAACACTACAGTCTGCTCTCTCCTGTCAACACTACAGTCTGCTCTCTCCCGTCAACAACACTACAGTCTGCTCTCTCCTGTCAACAACACTACAGTCTGCTCTCTCCTGTCAACAACACTACAGTCTGCTCTCTCCCGTCAACACTACAGTCTGCTCTCTCCTGTCAACAACACTACAGTCTGCTCTCTCCTGTCAACACTACAGTCTGCTCTCTCCCGTCAACACTACAGTCTGCTCTCTCCCGTCAACACTACAGTCTGCTCTCTCCCGTCAACACTACAGTCTGCTCTCTCCCGTCAACACTACAGTCTGCTCTCTCCCGTCAACACTACAGTCTGCTCTCTCCTGTCAACACTACAGTCTGCTCTCTCCTGTCAACACTACAGTCTGCTCTCTCCTGTCAACACTACAGTCTGCTCTCTCCTGTCAACACTACAGTCTGCTCTCTCCTGTCAACACTACAGTCTGCTCTCTCCCGTCAACAACACTACAGTCTGCTCTCTCCCGTCAACACTACAGTCTGCTCTCTCCCGTCAACACTACAGTCTGCTCTCTCCTGTCAACAACACTACAGTCTGCTCTCTCCTGTCAACACTACAGTCTGCTGTCTCCCGTCAACAACACTACAGTCTACTCTCTCCTGTCAACACTACAGTCTGCTCTCTCCCGTCAACAACACTACAGTCTGCTCTCTCCCGTCAACACTACAGTCTGCTCTCTCCCGTCAACACTACAGTCTGCTCTCTCCCGTCAACACTACAGTCTGCTCTCTCCTGTAAACAACACTACAGTCTGCTCTCTCCTGTCAACAACACTACAGTCTGCTCTCTCCTGTCAACAACACTACAGTCTGCTCTCTCCCGTCAACACTACAGTCTGCTCTCTCCCGTCAACACTACAGTCTGCTCTCTCCTGTCAACAACACTACAGTCTGCTCTCTCCCCTCAACACTACAGTCTGCTCTCTCCCCTCAACACTACAGTCTGCTCTCTCCCCTCAACACTACAGTCTGCTCTCTCCTGTCAACAACACTACAGTCTGCTCTCTCCTGTCAACACTACAGTCTGCTCTCTCCTGTCAACACTACAGTCTGCTCTCTCCTGTCAACACTACAGTCTGCTCTCTCCTGTCAACAACACTACAGTCTGCTCTCTCCCGTCAACACTACAGTCTGCTCTCTCCTGTCAACACTACAGTCTGCTCTCTCCTGTCAACAACACTACAGTCTGCTCTCTCCTGTCAACAACACTACAGTCTGCTCTCTCCTGTCAACAACACTACAGTCTGCTCTCTCCCGTCAACACTACAGTCTGCTCTCTCCCGTCAACACTAGTCTGCTCTCTCCCGTCAACACTACAGTCTGCTCTCTCCCGTCAACACTAGTCTGCTCTCTCCCGTCAACACTACAGTCTGCTCTCTCCCGTCAACAACACTACAGTCTGCTCTCTCCCGTCAACAACACTACAGTCTGCTCTCTCCCGTCAACACTACAGTCTGCTCTCTCCCGTCAACACTACAGTCTGCTCTCTCCCGTCAACACTACAGTCTGCTCTCTCCCGTCAACACTACAGTCTGCTCTCTCCCGTCAACAACACTACAGTCTGCTCTCTCCCGTCAACAACACTACAGTCTGCTCTCTCCCGTCAACAACACTACAGTCTGCTCTCTCCCGTCAACAACACTACAGTCTGCTCTCTCCCGTCAACAACACTACAGTCTGCTCTCTCCCGTCAACAACACTACAGTCTGCTCTCTCCTGTCAACAACACTACAGTCTGCTCTCTCCCGTCAACAACACTACAGTCTGCTCTCTCCTGTCAACACTACAGTCTGCTCTCTCCCGTCAACACTACAGTCTGCTCTCTCCCGTCAACAACACTACAGTCTGCTCTCTCCCGTCAACAACACTACAGTCTGCTCTCTCCTGTCAACAACACTACAGTCTGCTCTCTCCCGTCAACACTACAGTCTGCTCTCTCCCGTCAACACTACAGTCTGCTCTCTCCCGTCAACACTACAGTCTGCTCTCTCCCGTCAACAACACTACAGTCTGCTCTCTCCCGTCAACAACACTACAGTCTGCTCTCTCCCGTCAACAACACTACAGTCTGCTCTCTCCCATCAACAACACTACAGTCTGCTCTCTCCTGTCAACAACACTACAGTCTGCTCTCTCCCGTCAACACTACAGTCTGCTCTCTCCTGTCAACACTACAGTCTGCTCTCTCCTGTCAACACTACAGTCTGCTCTCTCCTGTCAACACTACAGTCTGCTCTCTCCCGTCAACAACACTACAGTCTGCTCTCTCCCGTCAACAACACTACAGTCTGCTCTCTCCTGTCAACAACACTACAGTCTGCTCTCTCCCGTCAACACTACAGTCTGCTCTCTCCCGTCAACACTACAGTCTGCTCTCTCCCGTCAACACTACAGTCTGCTCTCTCCCGTCAACACTACAGTCTGCTCTCTCCTGTCAACAACACTACAGTCTGCTCTCTCCCGTCAACACTACAGTCTGCTCTCTCCCGTCAACACTACAGTCTGCTCTCTCCTGTCAACACTACAGTCTGCTCTCTCCCGTCAACACTACAGTCTGCTCTCTCCCGTCAACACTACAGTCTGCTCTCTCCCGTCAACACTACAGTCTGCTCTCTCCCGTCAACACTACAGTCTGCTCTCTCCCGTCAACAACACTACAGTCTGCTCTCTCCCGTCGTCAACACTACAGTCTGCTCTCTCCTGTCAACAACACTACAGTCTGCTCTCTCCTGTCAACAACACTACAGTCTGCTCTCTCCTGTCAACAACACTACAGTCTGCTCTCACCGTCAACACTACAGTCTGCTCTCTCCCGTCAACACTACAGTCTGCTCTCTCCCGTCAACAACACTACAGTCTGCTCTCTCCCGTCAACAACACTACAGTCTGCTCTCTCCCGTCAACACTACAGTCTGCTCTCTCCTGTCAACACTACAGTCTGCTCTCTCCCGTCAACACTACAGTCTGCTCTCTCCCGTCAACACTACAGTCTGCTCTCTCCCGTCAACACTACAGTCTGCTCTCTCCCGTCGTCAACACTACAGTCTGCTCTCTCCCGTCGTCAACACTACAGTCTGCTCTCTCCCGTCAACAACACTACAGTCTGCTCTCTCCCGTCAACACTACAGTCTGCTCTCTCCCGTCAACACTACAGTCTGCTCTCTCCCGTCAACACTACAGTCTGCTCTCTCCTGTCAACAACACTACAGTCTGCTCTCTCCTGTCAACACTACAGTCTGCTCTCTCCCGTCAACAACACTACAGTCTGCTCTCTCCCGTCAACACTACAGTCTGCTCTCTCCCGTCAACAACACTACAGTCTGCTCTCTCCTGTCAACACTACAGTCTGCTCTCTCCTGTCAACAACACTACAGTCTGCTCTCTCCCGTCAACACTACAGTCTGCTCTCTCCCGTCAACACTACAGTCTGCTCTCTCCCGTCAACAACACTACAGTCTGCTCTCTCCTGTCAACACTACAGTCTGCTCTCTCCTGTCAACACTACAGTCTGCTCTCTCCTGTCAACACTACAGTCTGCTCTCTCCTGTCAACAACACTACAGTCTGCTCTCTCCCGTCAACAACACTACAGTCTGCTCTCTCCTGTCAACACTACAGTCTGCTCTCTCCTGTCAACACTACAGTCTGCTCTCTCCTGTCAACAACACTACAGTCTGCTCTCTCCCGTCAACACTACAGTCTGCTCTCTCCCGTCAACACTACAGTCTGCTCTCTCCCGTCAACACTACAGTCTGCTCTCTCCCGTCAACACTACAGTCTGCTCTCTCCCGTCAACACTACAGTCTGCTCTCTCCCGTCAACACTACAGTCTGCTCTCTCCCGTCAACACTACAGTCTGCTCTCTCCCGTCAACACTACAGTCTGCTCTCTCCTGTCAACAGCACTACAGTCTGCTCTCTCCTGTCAACAACACTACAGTCTGCTCTCTCCTGTCAACAACACTACAGTCTGCTCTCTCCTGTCAACACTACAGTCTGCTCTCTCCTGTCAACACTACAGTCTGCTCTCTCCTGTCAACACTACAGTCTGCTCTCTCCTGTCAACAACACTACAGTCTGCTCTCTCCTGTCAACAACACTACAGTCTGCTCTCTCCTGTCAACAACACTACAGTCTGCTCTCTCCTGTCAACAACACTACAGTCTGCTCTCTCCTGTCAACACTACAGTCTGCTCTCTCCCGTCAACACTACAGTCTGCTCTCTCCCGTCAACACTACAGTCTGCTCTCTCCTGTCAACAACACTACAGTCTGCTCTCTCCTGTCAACACTACAGTCTGCTCTCTCCTGTCAACAACAGTACAGTCTGCTCTCTCCTGTCAACACTACAGTCTGCTCTCTCCTGTCAACAACACTACAGTCTGCTCTCTCCTGTCAACACTACAGTCTGCTCTCTCCCGTCAACACTACAGTCTGCTCTCTCCTGTCAACACTACAGTCTGCTCTCTCCTGTCAACAACACTACAGTCTGCTCTCTCCTGTCAACAACACTACAGCCCGCTCGTGTTAAAGCCTGGTCGCAAATGGGTCTTCAAATGGATAATGACCCCAAGCATACTTCCAAAGTTGTGGCAAAATGGCTTAAGGACAACAAAGTCAAGGTATTGGAGTGGCCATCACAAAGCTCTGACCTCAATCCTATAGAAAATATGTGGGCAGAACTGAAAAAGTGTGTGTGAGCAAGGAGGCCGACAAACCTGACTCAGTTACACCAGCTCTCTCAGGAGGAATGGGCCAAAATTCACCCAATTTATTGTGGGAAGCTTGTGGAAGGCTACCTGAAACGTTTGACCCAAGTTAAACAATTTGAAGGCAATGCTACCAAATACTAAATGAGTGTATGTTAACTTTTGACCCACTGGGAATGTGATGAAAGAAATAAAAGCTGAAATAAATCATTCTCTCTACTATTATTCTGACATTTCACATTCTTAAAATAAAGTGGCGATCCTAACTGACCTAAAACAGGGAATTCTTACTAGGATTAAAATGTCAGGATTTGTGAAAAACTGAGTTTAAATGTATTTGGCTGAGGTGTACGTAAACTTCCGACTTCAACTGTATGCGTGACAAATGTATGTGAAGTTTTTCTTTTGAGTAACAACAAATACTTGTTTAGAAATGATTCCACTGATCTGTCTGATATCATATAATTAAGCTGTAACTAATGCCGTCTGTCTCTAGTTCATCCTCTGTTGAGAACGACCTGTATCTATAAGCCTGGATGAAACAACAGTCAATAGTCAGAGGAGAGGCAGCTGGGAGGAGAGCCATGGACAGTGGCAGACAGCCAAACAGCACAAAGACAGCCTGTTTGTTTGTTTGTTTGTTTGTGATGTATATATATACACCAAGAGTGTGCAAAGTTGTCATCAAGGCAAAGGGTGTCTACTTTGAAGAATCTCAAATCTAAAATATATTTTGATTTGTTTAACACCTTTTTTGGTTACTACATAATTCCATATGTGTTATTTCATAGTTTTGATGTCTTCACTATTATTCTACAATATAGAAAATAGTAAAAAATAAAGAAAAACCCTTGAATGAGTAGGTGTCCAAGCTTTTGACCGGTACTGTACACACACATCTTTAAAGAGGCCTTTTATTTCATCGTTGTCAGTGTGTACAAATACTGTTATTATAACAGTTTGCCAAAACTACTTACAATGTTGAAACCAGGTCAGAAGCAACCCAAACACTTCCTGGATTCACCAATCAGACGCAGTGTAAACAGTAGTGATGTAACGATTCACCAATCAGACGCAGTGTAAACAGTAGTGATGTAACGATTCACCAATCAGACGCAGTGTAAACGGTAGTGATGTAACGATTCACCAATCAGGAACGTTTCTGGGAAAACATTATTTACTTTCTTTCATTGTCCGATAGACAAATACACATTCACGCATTTCAGCATTGTCTCAGTGAAGACTTCTGACTGGCCCAGGGACTGATGTTTCAGCATTGTCTCAGTGAAGACTTCTGACTGGCCCAGGGACTGATGTTTCAGCATTGTCTCAGTGAAGACTTCTGACTGGCCCAGGGACTGATGTTTCAGCAATGTCTCAGTGAAGACTTCTGACTGGCCCAGGGACTGATGTTTCAGCAATGTCTCAGTGAAGACTTCTGACTGGCCCAGGGACTGATGTTTCAGCAATGTCTCAGTGAAGACTTCTGACTGGCCCAGGGACTGATGTTTCAGCAATGTCTCAGTGAAGACTTCTGACTGGCCCAGGGACTGATGTTTCAGCAATGTCTCAGTGAAGACTTCTGACTGGCCCAGGGACTGATGTTTCAGCATTGTCTTAATGAAGAGTTTGGCGTTCGACCTAGAATATGTGGACAACTACAAATACCTAGGTGTCTGGTTAGACTGTAAACTCTCCTTCCAGACCCACATTAAGCATCTCCAATCCAAAAGTAAATCTAGAATCGGCTTCCTATTTCGCAACAAAGCCTCCTTCACTCATGCTGCCAAACATATCCTCGCAAAACTGACTATCCTACCGAGCCTTGACTTTGGCGATGTCCTTTACAAAATAGCCTCCAACACTCTACTCAGCAAATTGGATGCAGTCTACTACAGTGCCATCCGTTTTGTCACCAAAGCCCCATATACTACCCACCACTGCGACCTGTATGCTCTAGTCGGCTGGCCCTCGCTTCATATTCGTCGCCAGACCCACTGGCTCCAGGTCATCTATAAGTCTATGCTAGGTAAAGCTCCGCCTTATCTCAGCTCACTGGTCACGATGGCAACACCCACCCGTAGCACGCGCTCCAGCAGGTAAATCTCACTGGTCATCCCGAAAGCCAACACCTCCTTTGGCCGCCTTTCCTTCCAGTTCTCTGCTGCCTGTGACTGGAACGAATTGCAAAAATCGCTGAAGCTGGAGACTTTTATTTCCCTCACCAACTTTAAACATCTGCTATCTGAGCAGCTAACCGATCGCTGCAGCTGTTACATAGCCCATCTGTAAATAGCCCACCCAATCTACCTACCTCATCCCCATACTGTTTTTATTTACTTTTCTGCTCTTTTGCACACCAGTATCACTACTTACACACCATCATTTGCTCATCATCATCCGCTCATCTATCACTCCAGTGTTAATCTGCTAAATTGTAATTACTTTGCTATGGCCTATTTATTGCCTACCCTCCTCACGTCATTTACACTCACTGTATATAGACTTTCCTGTTGTATTATTGACTGTATGTTTGTTTATTCCATGTGTAACTCTGTGATGTTGTTCATATGTAACTACAGTAGACTACAGTACTGTCTGGTAGAGGGCAGTCTTTATAGACTACAGTACTGTCTGGTAGAGGGCAGTCTGTATAGACTACAGTACTGTCTGGTAGAGGGCAGTCTGTATAGACTACAGTACTGTCTGGTAGAGGGAAGTCTGTATAGACTACAGTACTGTCTGGTAGAGGGCAGTCTTTATAGACTACAGTACTGTCTGGTAGAGGGCAGTCTGTATAGACTACAGTACTGTCTGGTAGAGGGCAGTCTTTATAGACTACAGTACTGTCTGGTAGAGGGCAGTCTGTATAGACTACAGTACTGTCTGGTAGAGGGCAGTCTGTATAGACTACAGTACTGTCTGGTGGAGGGCAGTCTTTATAGACTACAGTACTGTCTGGTGGAGGGCAGTCTGTATAGACTACAGTACTGTCTGGTAGAGGGCAGTCTGTATAGACTACAGCACTGTCTGGTAGAGGGCAGTCTGTATAGACTACAGTACTGTCTGGTAGAGGGCAGTCTGTATAGACTACAGTACTGTCTAGTAGAGGGCAGTCTGTATAGACTACAGCACTGTCTGGTAGAGGGCAGTCTGTATAGACTACAGTACTGTCTGGTAGAGGGCAGTCTATATAGACTACAGTACTGTCTAGTAGAGGGCAGTCTGTATAGACTACAGTACTGTCTGGTAGAGGGCAGTCTATATAGACTACAGTACTGTCTAGTAGAGGGCAGTCTGTATAGACTACAGTACTGTCTGGTAGAGGGCAGTCTGTATAGACTACGGTACTGTCTGGTAGAGGGCAGTCTGTATAGACTACGGTACTGTCTGGTAGAGGGCAGTCTGTATAGACTACAGTACTGTCTAGTAGAGGGCAGTCTGTATAGACTACAGTACTGTCTGGTAGAGGGCAGTCTGTATAGACTACAGTACTGTCTGGTAGAGGGCAGTCTGTATAGACTACAGTACTGTCTGGTAGAGGGCAGTCTGTATAGACTACAGTACTGTCTGGTAGAGGGCAGTCTGTATAGACTACAGTACTGTCTGGTAGAGGGCAGTCTGTATAGACTACAGTACTGTCTGGTAGAGGGCAGTCTGTATAGACTACAGTACTGTCTGGTAGAGGGCAGTCTTTATAGACTACGGTACTGTCTGGTAGAGGGCAGTCTGTATAGACTACGGCACTGTCTGGTAGAGGGCAGTCTGTATAGACTACAGTACTGTCTGATAGAGGGCAGTCTGTATAGACTACAGTACTGTCTGGTAGAGGGCAGTCTGTATAGACTACAGTACTGTCTGGTAGAGGGCAGTCTGTATAGACTACAGTACTGTCTGATAGAGGGCAGTCTGTATAGACTACAGTACTGTCTGGTAGAGGGCAGTCTGTATAGACTACGGTACTGTCTGGTAGAGGGCAGTCTGTATAGACTACGGTACTGTCTGGTAGAGGGCAGTCTGTATAGACCACAGTACTGTCTGATAGAGGGCAGTCTGTATAGACTACGGTACTGTCTGGTAGAGGGCAGTCTGTATAGACCACAGTACTGTCTGATAGAGGGCAGTCTGCATAGACTACAGTACTGTCTGGTAGAGGGCAGTCTTTATAGACTACAGTACTGTCTGGTAGAGGGCAGTCTGTATAGACTACAGTACTGTCTGATAGAGGGCAGTCTGCATAGACTACAGTACTGTCTGGTAGAGGGCAGTCTGTATAGACTACAGTACTGTCTGGTAGAGGGCAGTCTGTATAGACTACAGTACTGTCTGGTAGAGGGCAGTCTGTATAGACTACAGTACTGTCTGGTAGAGGGCAGTCTGTATAGACTACAGTACTGTCTGGTAGAGGGCAGTCTGTATAGACTACAGTACTGTCTGGTAGAGGGCAGTCTGTATAGACTACAGTACTGTCTGGTAGAGGGCAGTCTGTATAGACTACAGTACTGTCTGGTAGAGGGCAGTCTTTATAGACTACAGTACTGTCTGGTAGAGGGCAGTCTGTATAGACTACAGTACTGTCTGGTAGAGGGCAGTCTGTATAGACTACAGTACTGTCTGGTAGAGGGCAGTCTTTATAGACTACAGTACTGTCTGGTAGAGGGCAGTCTGTATAGACTACAGTACTGTCTGGTAGAGGGCAGTCTGTATAGACTACAGTACTGTCTGGTAGAGGGCAGTCTATATAGACTACAGTACTGTCTAGTAGAGGGCAGTCTGTATAGACTACAGTACTGTCTGGTAGAGGGCAGTCTATATAGACTACAGTACTGTCTAGTAGAGGGCAGTCTGTATAGACTACAGTACTGTCTGGTAGAGGGCAGTCTGTATAGACTACAGTACTGTCTGGTAGAGGGCAGTCTGTATAGACTACGGTACTGTCTGGTAGAGGGCAGTCTGTATAGACTACAGTACTGTCTAGTAGAGGGCAGTCTGTATAGACTACAGTACTGTCTGGTAGAGGGCAGTCTGTATAGACTACAGTACTGTCTGGTAGAGGGCAGTCTGTATAGACTACAGTACTGTCTGGTAGAGGGCAGTCTGTATAGACTACAGTACTGTCTGGTAGAGGGCAGTCTGTATAGACTACAGTACTGTCTGGTAGAGGGCAGTCTGTATAGACTACAGTACTGTCTGGTAGAGGGCAGTCTGTATAGACTACAGTACTGTCTGGTAGAGGGCAGTCTTTATAGACTACAGTACTGTCTGGTAGAGGGCAGTCTGTATAGACTACGGCACTGTCTGGTAGAGGGCAGTCTGTATAGACTACAGTACTGTCTGATAGAGGGCAGTCTGTATAGACTACAGTACTGTCTGGTAGAGGGCAGTCTGTATAGACTACAGTACTGTCTGGTAGAGGGCAGTCTGTATAGACTACAGTACTGTCTGATAGAGGGCAGTCTGTATAGACTACAGTACTGTCTGGTAGAGGGCAGTCTGTATAGACTACGGTACTGTCTGGTAGAGGGCAGTCTGTATAGACTACGGTACTGTCTGGTAGAGGGCAGTCTGTATAGACCACAGTACTGTCTGATAGAGGGCAGTCTGCATAGACTACAGTACTGTCTGGTAGAGGGCAGTCTGTATAGACTACAGTACTGTCTGATAGAGGGCAGTCTGTATAGACTACAGTACTGTCTGGTAGAGGGCAGTCTTTATAGACTACAGTACTGTCTGATAGAGGGCAGTCTGTATAGACTACAGTACTGTCTGGTAGAGGGCAGTCTGTATAGACTACAGTACTGTCTGGTAGAGGGCAGTCTGTATAGACTACAGTACTGTCTGATAGAGGGCAGTCTGTATAGACTACAGTACTGTCTGGTAGAGGGCAGTCTGTATAGACTACGGTACTGTCTGGTAGAGGGCAGTCTGTATAGACTACGGTACTGTCTGGTAGAGGGCAGTCTGTATAGACCACAGTACTGTCTGATAGAGGGCAGTCTGTATAGACTACAGTACTGTCTGGTAGAGGGCAGTCTGTATAGACTACAGTACTGTCTGGTAGAGGGCAGTCTGTATAGACTACAGTACTGTCTGGTAGAGGGCAGTCTTTATAGACTACAGTACTGTCTGGTAGAGGGCAGTCTGTATAGACTACGGCACTGTCTGGTAGAGGGCAGTCTGTATAGACTACAGTACTGTCTGATAGAGGGCAGTCTGTATAGACTACAGTACTGTCTGGTAGAGGGCAGTCTGTATAGACTACAGTACTGTCTGGTAGAGGGCAGTCTGTATAGACTACAGTACTGTCTGATAGAGGGCAGTCTGTATAGACTACAGTACTGTCTGGTAGAGGGCAGTCTGTATAGACTACGGTACTGTCTGGTAGAGGGCAGTCTGTATAGACTACGGTACTGTCTGGTAGAGGGCAGTCTGTATAGACTACGGTACTGTCTGGTAGAGGGCAGTCTGTATAGACCACAGTACTGTCTGATAGAGGGCAGTCTGCATAGACTACAGTACTGTCTGGTAGAGGGCAGTCTGTATAGACTACAGTACTGTCTGATAGAGGGCAGTCTGTATAGACTACAGTACTGTCTGGTAGAGGGCAGTCTGTATAGACTACGGTACTGTCTGGTAGAGGGCAGTCTGTATAGACTACGGTACTGTCTGATAGAGGGCAGTCTGCATAGACTACAGTACTGTCTGGTAGAGGGCAGTCTGTATAGACTACAGTACTGTCTGGTAGAGGGCAGTCTGTATAGACTACAGTACTGTCTGGTAGAGGGCAGTCTGTATAGACTACAGTACTGTCTGGTAGAGGGCAGTCTGTATAGACTACAGTACTGTCTGGTAGAGGGCAGTCTGTATAGACTACAGTACTGTCTGGTAGAGGGCAGTCTTTATAGACTACAGTACTGTCTGGTAGAGGGCAGTCTGTATAGACTACAGTACTGTCTGGTAGAGGGCAGTCTGTATAGACTACAGTACTGTCTGATAGAGGGCAGTCTGCATAGACTACAGTACTGTCTGGTAGAGGGCAGTCTGTATAGACTACAGTACTGTCTGGTAGAGGGCAGTCTGCATAGACTACAGTACTGTCTGGTAGAGGGCAGTCTGTATAGACTACAGTACTGTCTGGTAGAGGGCAGTCTATATAGACTACGGTACTGTCTGGTAGAGGGCAGTCTGTATAGACTACAGTACTGTCTGGTAGAGGGCAGTCTGTATAGACTACAGTACTGTCTGGTAGAGGGCAGTCTGTATAGACTACGGTACTGTCTGGTAGAGGGCAGTCTGTATAGACTACGGTACTGTCTGGTAGAGGGCAGTCTATATAGACTACAGTACTGTCTGGTAGAGGGCAGTCTGTATAGACTACAGTACTGTCAGGTAGAGGGCAGTCTATATAGACTACAGTACTGTCTGGTAGAGGGCAGTCTGTATAGACTACAGTACTGTCAGGTAGAGGGCAGTCTGTATAGACTACAGTACTGTCTGGTAGAGGGCAGTCTATATAGACTACGGTACTGTCTGGTAGAGGGCAGTCTGTATAGACTACAGTACTGTCTGGTAGAGGGCAGTCTGTATAGACTACAGTACTGTCTGGTAGAGGGCAGTCTGTATAGACTACAGTACTGTCTGGTAGAGGGCGGTCTGTATAGACTACAGTACTGTCTGGTAGAGGGCAGTCTGTATAGACTACAGTACTGTCTGGTAGAGGGCGGTCTGTATAGACTACAGTACTGTCTGGTAGAGGGCAGTCTGTATAGACTACAGTACTGTCTGATAGGGGGCAGTCTGTATAGACTACAGTACTGTCTGATAGAGGGCAGTCTGTATAGACTACAGTACTGTCTGGTAGAGGGCAGTCTGTATAGACTACAGTACTGTCTGGTAGAGGGCAGTCTGTATAGACTACAGTACTGTCTGGTAGAGGGCAGTCTGTATAGACTACAGTACTGTCTGGTAGAGGGCATTCTGTATAGACTACAGTACTGTCTGGTAGAGGGCAGTCTGTATAGACTACAGTACTGTCTGGTAGAGGGCAGTCTGTATAGACTACAGTACTGTCTGGTAGAGGGCAGTCTGTATAGACTACAGTACTGTCTGGTAGAGGGCAGTCTGTATAGACTACAGTACTGTCTGGTAGAGGGCAGTCTGTATAGACTACAGTACTGTCTGGTAGAGGGCAGTCTGTATAGACTACAGTACTGTCTGATAGAGGGCAGTCTGTATAGACTACAGTACTGTCTGATAGAGGGCAGTCTGCATAGACTACAGTACTGTCTGGTAGAGGGCAGTCTGTATAGACTACAGTACTGTCTGGTAGAGGGCAGTCTGTATAGACTACAGTACTGTCTGGGAGAGGGCAGTCTGTATAGACTACAGTACTGTCTGATAGAGGAACGTCTGTATAGACTACAGTACTGTCTGATAGAGGGCAGTCTGTATAGACTACAGTACTGTCTGATAGAGGGCAGTCTGTATAGACTACAGTACTGTCTGATAGAGGGCAGTCTGTATAGACTACAGTACTGTCTGGTAGAGGGCAGTCTGTATAGACTACAGTACTGTCTGGTAGAGGGCAGTCTGTATAGACTACAGTACTGTCTGGTAGAGGGCAGTCTGTATAGACTACAGTACTGTCTGGTAGAGGGCAGTCTGTATAGACTACAGTACTGTCTGGTAGAGGGCAGTCTGTATAGACTACGGCACTGTCTGGTAGAGGGCAGTCTGTATAGACTACAGTACTGTCTGGTAGAGGGCAGTCTGTATAGACTACAGTACTGTCTAGTAGAGGGCAGTCTGTATAGACTACAGTACTGTCTGGTAGAGGGCAGTCTGTATAGACTACGGTACTGTCTGGTAGAGGGCAGTCTGTATAGACTACGGTACTGTCTGGTAGAGGGCAGTCTGTATAGACTACGGTACTGTCTGGTAGAGGGCAGTCTGTATAGACTACAGTACTGTCTGGTAGAGGGCAGTCTGTATAGACTACGGTACTGTCTGGTAGAGGGCAGTCTGTATAGACTACAGTACTGTCTGGTAGAGGGCAGTCTATATAGACTACGGCACTGTCTGGTAGAGGGCAGTCTGTATAGACTACAGTACTGTCTGGTAGAGGGCAGTCTGTATAGACTACAGTACTGTCTGATAGAGGGCAGTCTGTATAGACTACAGTACTGTCTGGTAGAGGGCAATCTGTATAGACTACAGTACTGTCTGGTAGAGGGCAGTCTGTATAGACTACAGTACTGTCTGGTAGAGGGCAGTCTGTATAGACTACAGTACTGTCTGGTAGAGGGCAGTCTGTATAGACTACAGTACTGTCTGGTAGAGGGCAGTCTATATAGACCAGCATTTCCTCTGAAAATGACATTTAAATGAGTGTGTGAAATGTGTCTGGGAGGCTGGAACAGGCGGGACAGTCAGTCTATCACTGGGTGAATGAGTATTGTGGAGGAGGGGGAGATGTTCAGTGTGTTCAGTGCCAGCAAGCAGAAATAGTCAGAAGGGGGGGGGGGGGGGGGGGGTAAATCAGCGTCACCACAAGGGAATGTCTCTCCCCCTCCTCCCCTCCCCCCCTCCTCCCCCCATAGAGCCAGAGGGAGACATTGTTTAGTCTGAAGCCTGCAGCACCGTGTCCTGTACACAGACACACCAGACCCTCCCTTCCTACGTTCAAACTGCTAATTACACCAGCGGCATACAGAGATGAGCAGAGTGCACTGCGTGTTACGGGGTCAAGGTCTTACGTTGGATAATATGTTTCAGGTCTTCACAGTAAATCAGTGCTTACGGTTCATAGTTTTGCTTGAAACCTTTAGTGTGGTTGTGAGTGCTTGAAGAGCCGCCTACTTGTGTGTGTGTGTGTGTGTGTGTGTGTGTGTGTGTGTGTGTGTGTGTGTGTGTGTGTGTGTGTGTGTGTGTGTGTGTGTGTGTGTGTGTGTGTGTGTGTGTGTGTGTGTGTGTTATACCGTATTTTACGATATAGCGGTATTGATGCAGGGACCAGTTTGGGTTTTTACTTTACCTTCTATAACGATATTTCAATGTTTGTTAAATGTGATACGCCACTCTGTCTGTGTTCATAGTTTCCTCTGTTTGCTACTCGAGTTGTCTCTCTCCTCCTCCCCCCGCCCCGTCACCCCAAGCCCTGCCCCGTCACCCCAAGCCCCGCCCCCCAAGCCCTGCCCCGCCCCCCAAGCCCCGCCCCTTCACCCCAAGCCCAGTCCTGTCACCCCAAGCCCCGCCCATTCACTCCAAGCCCTGCCCCGTCACCCAAGCCCCGCCCATTCACCCCAAGCCCCGCCCCTTCACCCCAAGCCCCGCCCCTTCACCCCGCCCCCAGACCCTGTCACCCCGCCCCGAGACCCTGTCACCCCAAGCCCAGACCCCGTTACCCCAAGCCCCGCCCCTTCACCCCAAGCCCCGCCCCTTCACCCCAAGCCCCGCCCCTTCACACCAAGCCCAGACCCCGTTACCCCAAGCCCAGACCCCGTTACCCCAAGCCCTGCCCCTGCCCCTTCACCCCAAGCCCTGCCCCTTCACCCCAAGCCCCGCCCCGTCACCCCAAGTCCCGCCCCATCACCCCAAGCCCCGCCCGCCACCCCAAGCCCCGCCCCGCCACCCCAAGCCCTGGTTTTTACTCTGACATGCACTGTCTACTGTGGGACCTTATATAGACAGGTGTGTGCCTTTCCAAATCATGTCCAATCAATTGAATTTACCACAGGTGGACTCCAATCAAGTTGTAGAAACATCTCAAGGATGATCAATGGAAACAGGATGCACCTGAGCTCAACTCACATAGCAAAGGGTCTGAATACTTATGTAAATAAGGTATGTTTTTTTTATGAATTTAGCCAAAATTCTAAAAACCTGTTTTCACTTTGTCATTGAAGGCTTTCCACTAGATGTTGGAACATTGCTGAGAGGGCTTCCATTCAGCCACAACAGCATTTAGTGAGGTTGGGCACCGATGTTGGGCGATTAGGCCTGGCTCGCAGTCGGCGTTCCAATTCATCACAAAGGTGTTCGATGGGGTTGAGGTCAGGGCTCTGTGCAGGCCAGTCAAGTTCTTCCACATCAATCTCGACAAACCATTTCTGTATGGACCTCGCTTTGTGCATGGGGGCATTGTCATGCTGAAACAGGAAAGGGCCTTCCCCAAACTGTTTACCACAAAGTTGGAAGCGTAGAATCGTCTAGAATGTCATTGTATGCTGTCACGTTACGATTTCCCTTCACTGGAACTAAGGGGCCTAGACCTAACCATGAAAAACAGCCCCAGACCATTATTCCTCCTCCACCAAACTTTACAGTTGGCACTACGCATTCGGACATCTCCTGGCATCGGCCAAACCCAGATTCGTCCACCGCGCTGCCAGATGGTGAAGCGTGATTCATTATTCCAGAGAACGCGTTTCCACTGCTGCAGAGTCCAATGGCGGCGAGCTTTACACCACTTCAGCCGACACTTGGCATGGTGATGTTAGGCTTGTGTGCGGCTGCTCGGCCACGGAAACCCATTTCATGAAGCTCCCGACGAACAGTTCTCGTGCTGACGTTGCTTCCAGAGGCAGTTTGGAACTCACTAGTGAGTGTTGCAACCGAGGACAGGCGCTTTTTACACGACTTTTCCACTCTTCAGCGGTTCCGGTCTGTGAGCTTGTGTGGCCTACCACTTCACAGCTCAGCTGTTGTTGCTCCTAGACGTTTCCACTTCACAATAAAATCACTTACAGTTGACCGGGGGCAGCTCTAGCAGGGAAGAAAGTTGACGAATTGACTTGTTGGAAAGGTGGCATCCTATGACAGTGCCACGTTAAAAGTCACTGAGCTCTTCAGGAAGGCCATTCTATTGCCAATGTTTGTCTATGGAGATTGCATGGCCGTGTGCTCGATTTTACACACCTGTCAGCAACGGGTGTGGCTGAAATAGCCGAATCTACTAATTTGAAGGGTTGTCCACATACTGCTGTATATATAAAGTATGTAATAGGACCATTATTCTCTATTGTGAATTGTTGTGGAATTTTATGATTGTTTCCTATCGTTTTGACAGAAAACAGGCAAAAAATGGCAGATTTAAGCGGTGAGCAAAATTGTCAAACCTGGTAATATCAGGCTGTTTAATGGAACATACACCTAACAACTTTAATGACAAATTTCACTGAACCGAGGAAAATAACCATCACTATACAATACATTATATGAAGAAACAATACTACAAGTCGCAGCTCCATACTACTTGTCAGACAGAGAACCGATACTGGCCATATCCGAATACCCATTACTTGCGTACTAAATAGTATGCGAAAAAAAATCATGCTTTATAGTATGTGAAAATTCTAAAATAGTGCTCCGAATACGTAATCTAATGTGTGATTGCGTTGACTCTCGCCATTCGTTCATTTATGGAAACATTTATGGAAACAATTTATCTGATTAGCAGTTGTTGTCAAACACGTGAGTCGGAAAAGTCGAGTGAATTCTACAAGATCAAAAACCAGAAATGATTATGCAGTTTAGGTATGTAGTACACTAGTAGGTATGTAGTACACTAGTAGGTATGTAGTACGCTAGTAGGTATGTAGTACACTAGTAGGTATGTAGTACACTAGTAGGTATGTAGTACACTAGTAGGTATGTAGTACGCTAGTAGGTATGTAGTACGCTAGTAGGTATGTAGTACGCTAGTAGGTATGTAGTACGCTAGTAGGTATGTAGTACGCTAGTAGGTATGTAGTACGCTAGTAGGTATGTAGTACACTAGTAGGTATGTAGTACACTAGTAGGTATGTAGTACACTAGTAGGTATGTAGTACACTAGTAGGTATGTAGTACACTAGTAGATATGTAGTACACTAGTAGGTATGTAGTACACTAGTAGGTATGTAGTACACTAGTAGGTATGTAGTACACTAGTAGGTATGTAGTACGCTAGTACATGTATTTGGACAAAGATAACTGGTTTTGGGGTGGGAGGGGTCTGGGGTGGGAGGGGTCTGGGGTGGGAGGGGGGGTGGGAGGGGTCTGGGGTGGGAGGGGTCTGGGGTGGGAGGGGTCTGGGGTGGGAGGGGTCTGGGGTGGGAATAACATGGGGTGGGAGGGGTCTGGGGTGGGAGGGGTCTGGGGTGGGAGGGGTCTGGGGTGGGAGGGGTCTGGGGTGGGAGGGGCCTGGGGTGGGAGGGGCCTGGGGTGGGAATAGCATGGGGTGGGAGGGGTCTGGGGTGGGAGGGGTCTGGGGTGGGAGGGGTCTGGGGTGGGAGGGGGTCTGGGGTGGGAATAGCATGGGGTGTGAGGGGTCTGGGGTGGGAATAGCATGGGGTTTGAGGGGTCTGGGGTGGGAATAGCATGGGGTCTGAGGGGTCTGGGGTGGGAATAGAATGGGGTGTGAGGGGTCTGGGGTGGGAATAGCATGGGGTGTGAGGGGTCTGGGGTGGGAATAGCATGGGGTTTGAGGGGTCTGGGGTGGGAATAGCATGGGGTTTGAGGGGTCTGGGGTGGGAATAGCATGGGGTGTGAGGGGTCTGGGGTGGGAATAGCATGGGGTGTGAGGGGTCTGGGGTGGGAATAGCATGGGGTGTGAGGGGTCTGGGGTGGGAATAGCATGGGGTGTGAGGGGTCTGGGGTGTGAGGAGGTCTGGGGTGGGAATAGCATGGGGTGTGAGGGGTCTGGGGTGGGAATAGCATGGGGTGTGAGGGGTCTGGGTGGGAATAGCATGGGGTGTGAGGGGTCTGGGGTGGGAATAGCATGGGGTTTGAGGGGTCTGGGGTGGGAATAGCATGGGGTGTGAGGGGTCTGGGTGGGAATAGCATGGGGTGTGAGGGGTCTGGGTGGGAATAGCATGGGGTGTGAGGAGGTGTGAGGAGGTCTGGGGTGGGAATAGCATGGGGTGTGAGGGGTCTGGGGTGGGAATAGCATGGGGTGTGAGGGGCCTGGGGTGGGAATAGCATGGGGTGTGAGGGGTCTGGGTGGGAATAACATGGGGTGTGAGGGGTCTGGGTGGGAATAACATGGGGTGTGAGGGGTCTGGGTGGGAATAGCATGGGGTGTGAGGGGGTCTGGGGTGGGAATAGCATGAGGTGTGAGGGGGTCTGGGGTGGAAATAGCATGAGGTGTGAGGGGTCTGGGTGGGAATAGCATGAGGTGTGAGGGGTCTGGGTGGGAATAGCATGAGGTGTGAGGGGTCTGGGTGGGAATAGCATGAGGTGTGAGGGGTCTGGGTGGGAATAGCATGAGGTGTGAGGGGTCTGGGTGGGAATAGCATGAGGTGTGAGGGGTCTGGGAGTGGCTTTTGACTATTGTTTGGGATTCCTCATGTCTTACTCATTGGAAGAAAAAAAGTTTGGTCCAAATCGGATGTTCGGTACTATATTCATTTAATATTATATGAATCCTATAAATAAATAAAAAATGGCCAATTTGGGTGCAATTAATTATCTTAATTTCTCAGGGGTCAAAATATGTTATATTTCAACAAAAATAATGTTGCAGGAATGCTTATCTTATCTGTTTCTAATGGAAGAACCCGTTTCAAAAACAATCTGAGATGGTGGGTGTCGCGGCTCGCTGAAATGACATGACCTAGCTACAGAGGGTCACACCAGATAATAGGATATAACCAACATTATACTGGTAGTTACAGGTGTGTCTATATGAAACGTTGCCAGAGATTTTTTCAACTCACCTGGTATTTGCGATACGATCCTCGTCCTCATTTTGTGGAAACAGGAGTCTCATAAAATGTCCGTGTCCAAACAATTCGTTTGAATTTAGAAAAATGCTCAGTTATTTAAAAAATAATAATAATAAATGAGACTCCTGTTCCCAAGAATTAGAGGACGAAGAGGGTATCACGAATACCAGGTTAGTTAAAAACTACCAGTATAAACGGTCCAAAATGTTTAGGTTAAATCACATTATCTGGTGTTATCAATCTGTAGAAAGGACCAGGTAATAGAATAGTCCATATAAACTGGGTGGTTTGGAGCCCTGAATGTTGATTGGCTGACAGACGTGGTATATCAGACCGTATACCACACGTCTATGACAAAACATGTATTTTTACTGCTCTAATTATGTTGGTAACCAGTTTATAATAGCAATAAGGCACCTCGGGGGTTTGTGAGATATGGTTAAGATATATTATCCATTAACTCAAACCTATTTTCCAATTACATCATATGGAAATGTACGTGCTTCTACACCTGCATTCTAGCTGTTTGGAGTTTTAGGCTGGGTTTCTGTACAGCACTTCGAGATATTATCTGATGTACGAAGGGCTATATAAAATAAACTTGATTGATTGATTGATTGATTTATGTATTATTTATTTCATCGCATTAAAGCAAAAAACAGCGCAAGGCCAAGAAAGGTTCAACTTACCAGCGACGGGACTGAGAAGCAGGATGGCGCACAGCCCCAATGCCAGCGCCGACATACGGCCCAGGACTGCCATGGCTGCTGACGGGCGGTTTCTCCCACAACTTCTCGTTTCCCCTTCAATCTGTGAGCCAGACGAGCACATTCGCCCCCGGACTATCTAATAATCCAACATAGTCCAAATCAAATACGATGGATGAATAAATGTCTTCTAGGTCTAACAGTTAATGTTCATGATTTTTACCTAACCTTGATTGTCCAAACAGTCATTTAGGTCCCAGACAGTGCAACAACAAAAAATATGATAAAAAAAATATACAAAATCACAAGCTAACATCAATATTGCAACAATTTATGAGCTATCAAAATAGCTAACGTTGTCTGTCTACTTTATGACCTAGCTAGCTATTCTTTCTGATTGCCAAAACGTTTTAGTTCGACATCCGAGTCTCGTTAACGTTACCTACATATTCAGACATTAAACGTTAACGTCACCTACATATTCAGACATTAAACGTTAACGTTCACATAACTAACAAGCGAAAAACACATTTATACTTCAAAACAACTAGCTAGCACGCTGTTTATGATGCGATTGTAAAATCCACGAAACGCAGCTAAAGTAACCTTACATGTCCCAAAGGCCAACTAACGTTAGCTAACTAGACAGTCATATATTTATGTCTGGCTGCTACTGTCATATGGATTTCTGACATCTAATCGGCGAGATAACCAGGAAGATTATACTCCTTTAGCTAAACGAGCTAGCAAACGGACAAAAACAGTAATCACAAAATTGATGATCCAACTTGTTTTAAAAAGATATTCCGATCAAATCCGTCTGATTGGCAACACGCAGACGACTAAAAATCCTCTTCTGCCCAGATGAAAATCTTTCACGTTGAGCAAGGCAAGACTGACTGGTCGCGGGTCGGTGCGCAGAGACTGTGGCGAGTAGACTCCCAAAAAGGGCCTTGAAATCGAAGAGGGAAAAAGGATTGATTTAAAAATGTCGCAGTATTCAAAACAGATTTCCAGTAACTGTTATATGTAGCTAACATGTCCATTTTATTTGTTCTATGTCCCTTTTAACCATAGCTTTCTGTTATCAGCGAGCAGCCTTCAACTTCGCTTCTGTGCAGTCTAGGGCCGAGCTGCTACTGGGCTGGGTCATTCCGATATTATGGTGCCTTTTGGACCTCATCCTTTTGGGGGGGGGAAGTATACATATAGATTTTGTTTTACATTTTAGTATTCTATCAGAAAAAGTAAATGTTGGACTTTCAGAAAAACATATTGGTCAATATCAGGCACTTCATTTTTTGTTGGTGCATTTTTTAACCTGTTAGGTGCATAATCCTAAACAGGATGGGAACGTGGGACCTAAATTGTGAATGAGCAATACTGAGCTAGCATAATGTTGAACACTTCAACAGGATTTTAACTTCTCCATCAAACATATTTTTACATTTTGAAATTTGGTAAATTTTCGTTGTAATTTTACACTAAATTAGAAGTGATATTTCCTGGGACAGAAAAGGGTACCATAACAGTGGAATGAACCAGCTGGCTCCACGCAGGCAGACAGACCGAGTCCCGCCTCCTCCACCCAATGTTCTCACCGGTCATTATCAACCCAACGTCACAGGAAGGTGCATTGCGGAGACTTCCATCTGTCTGCTGGGGGGTAAAGGAGACCACAGCTCCGATTAAAACGTTGACAACTACGTTTTGTTTTCAAATGATTGTTAAATAAAATGGTTTAACTTTTTGGGGGATTTGATCATTTCCGATTATTCCACATTTCATCAGAGTCGAGCCATGTTCGATTCATACAACCTATGGACCACACAGAACGCACTGCAACTGCCTCTGCAACGCGATGCTGCAAGGCAAACGTAGATTTCCATTGGAAATGGATTTTCTTCTGGTGTACCAAACAACAATTCTATTATTTTTTATTTATTTGACCTTTATTTAACTAGGCAAGTCAGTTAAGAACAAATTCTTATTTACAATGACGGCATTCCCCGGCCAAACCCGGACGATGCTGGGCCAATTATGCGCTGCCCTATGGGACTCCGAATCACGGCCAGATGTGAAACAGCCTGGAATCAAACCAGGGACTGTAGTGATGCCTCTTACACTGAGATGCAGTGCCTTAGACCGCTGCGCCACTCGGGAGTTTGATGCATCTGGTGGACATGAAGCGTAACGCCTTGATCACACCAATAGCGTTGGGGCGGCAGGTAGCCTCGTGGTTAGAGGAGGCAGGTAGCCTCATGGTTAGAGGAGGCAGGTAGCCTAGTGGTTAGAGGAGGCAGGTAGCCTCGTGGTTAGAGGAGGCAGGTAGCCTAGTGGTTAGAGGAGGCAGGTAGCCTAGTGGTTAGAGGAGGCAGGTAGCCTCGTGGTTAGAGGAGGCAGGTAGCCTAGTGGTTAGAGGAGGCAGGTTGCCTAGTGGTTAGAGGAGGCAGGTAACCTAGTGGTTGGAGGAGACAGGAAACCTAGTGGTTAGAGGAGGCAGGTAGCCTAGTGGTTAGAGGAGGCAGGTAGCCTAGTGGTTAGAGGAGGCAGGTAGCCTAGTGGTTAGAGGAGGCAGGTAGCCTAGTGGTTAGAGGAGGCAGGTAGCCTAGTGGTTAGAGGAGGCAGGTAGCCTAGTGGTTAGAGGAGGCAGGTAGCCTAGTGGTTAGAGGAGAGGCAGGTAGCCTAGTGGTTAGAGGAGGCAGGTAGCCTAGTGGTTAGAGGGGCAGCAGGTTGCCTAGTGGTTAGAGCGTTGGACTAGTAACCGTAAGGTTGCAAGATTGAATCCCTAAACTGACAAGGTAAAAATCTGTCGTTCTGCCCCTGAACAAGGCAGTTAACCCACTGTTCATAGGCCGTCATTGAAAATAAGAATTTGTTCTTAACTGAAGAACAAAAACTTAACTTAACTTGCATTGCAAATTTGCATTCCGGCAGGAAGTCATTCATTGTCAACGGAGTAGTCCGCAATGCTACGTTGTGGGTACCTCACTAGGCTGCGGTGCATTGTGGGTACCTCACTAGGCTGCGGTGCGTTGTGGGTACCTCACTAGGTTGCGGTGCGTTGTGGGTACCTCACTAGGCTGCGGTGCTTTGTGGGTACCTCACTAGGCTGCGGTGCGTTGTAGGTACCTCACTAGGCTGCGGTGCGGCGTGGGTACCTCATTAGGCTGCGGTGCATTGTGGGTACCTCACTAGGCTGCAGTGCTTTGTGGGTACCTCACTAGGCTGCGGTGCGTTGTGGGTACCTCACCAGGGTGCGGTGCGTTGTGGGTACCTCACTAGGCTGCGGTGCGTTGTGGGTACCTCACTAGGCTGCTGGGCTGCGGTGCATTGTGGGTACCTCACTAGGCTGCGGTGCATTGTGGGTACCTCACTAGGCTGCGGTGCGTTGTGGGTACCTCAATAGGCTGCGGTGCGTTGTGGGTACCTCACTAGGCTGCGGTGCGTTGTGGGTACCTCACTAGGCTGCGGTGCGTTGTGGGTACCTCACTAGGCTGCGGTGCGTTGTGGGTACCTCACTAGGTTGCGGTGCTTTGTGGGTACCTCACTAGGCTGCGGTGCGTTGTGGGTACCTCACTAGGCTGCGGTGCGTTGTGGGTACCTCACTAGGCTGCGGTGCGTTGTGGGTAACTCACTAGGCTGCGGTGTGTTGTGGGTACCTCACTGGGCTGCGGTGCGTTGTGGGTACCTCACTAGGCTGCGGTGCGTTGTGGGTACCTCACTAGGCTGCGGTGCGTTGTGGGTACCTCACTAGGAGAGCGTGATCACAGAGCCTTCTGGTACAGCTGGTGCTCTCATGCATGTGTCAGTGTTATTTGCCTCGAAGCGAGCACAGAAGTAGTTTAGCTCGTCTGGTAGGCTTGTGTCACTGGGCAGTCCTCGGCTGTGCTTCTCTTTGTAGTCTGTAATGGTTTGCAAGCCCTGCCACATCCGACGAGTGTCAGAGCCGGTGTAGTACGACTCGATCTTAGTCCTGTATTGATGCTTTGCCTCTTTGATGGTTCATCGGAGGGCATAGGGGGATTTCTTATAAGCTTCCGGGTTAGAATCCCGCTCGTTGAAAGCGGCAGCTCTAGCCTTTAGCTCAGTGCAGATACTGCCTGTAATCCATGGCTTCTGGTTGGGGTATGTACGTACGGTCACTGTGGGGACGACGTCATAGATGCGCTTATTGATGAAGCCAATGAGTGAGTGAGTGCTAGCTATCTACCGACCGAAACAATAAGCTAGCCAAGACCAACAACACAAACAAACGGACTGTACAGCTACATGTAGAGAGTGTCATTACAAACAGACTATACAGCTACATGTAGAGAGTGGCATTACAAACAGACTGTACTTAACAAGTTAAATGTCTTAGCTGTGATTAAATGTTCAGCTATGTGTAGCCTGCTAGGACATCAGCCCACATTTCCCACATTGAAAAGCCTGAAGCCACAGGGCTCTTTCTCCCTACGTGCAAACTGTAGGTCGGGATTTTTGGCCTGGTTACATCGAACATCACAGCAACCTTTCAGCATGTTTTATTATTTCTGTACTACACAAAAAATCTATGACGAAGTTGGCTCCTTTACACTGGGGGGGTCAATGGAAAATCATGCCCCCCCCCCCCCCCCCCCAATTTGTGGGTGTGGTGGATCGGAATTCCTTCTTATTACGTGAATATCAACTCGGACAAGTAGCATGCATTACTGGGCGGCAGGCAGACTCAGGGTCAGGGTAAGGTAGAGGTCGCTAATCCAGAGGGGGGCAAAGGTACAGGTCGCTAATCCAGAGGGGGGCAAAGGTACAGGTCGGCAGGGTCAGGGGCAGGCAGAGTGGTCAGGCAGGCTCGGAGTCAGGGCAGGCAAGGGTCAAAACCAGGCGAGAAAAGAGAGAAACTGGAAAACACAGGAGCTGAGAACAAAACTCTGGTTGGCTTGAACAAACAAGACGAACTGGCAACAGACAAACAGAGAACACAGGTTATAAATACACAGGGGATAAAGGGAAGATGGGCGACACCTGGAGGGGAACAATCACATAGACAGGTGAAACAGATCAGGGTGTGACAGATACAGTTGAAGTCGGAAGTTTACATACACTTAGGTCGGAGTCATTAAAACTCGTTTTTCAACCACTCAACGAATTTCTTGTTAACAAACTATAGTTTTGGCAAGTCGGTTAGGACATCTACTTTGTGCATGACACAAGTCATTTTTCCAACAATTGTTTACAGACAGATTATTTCACTGTATCACAATTCCAGTGGGTCAGAAGTTTACATACACTAAGTTGTCTGGGCCTTTAAACAGCTTGGAAAATTCCAGAAAAGGATGTCATGGCTTTAGAAACTTCTGATAGGCTAATTGACATCATTTGAGTCAATTGGAGGTGTACCTGTGGATGTATTTCAAGACCTACCTTCAAACTCAGTGCCTCTTTGCTTGACATCATGGGAAAATATTAAAGAAATCAGCCAAGACCACAGAAAAACAATTGCAGACCTCCACAAGTCTGGTTCATCCTTGGGAGCAATTTCCAAACGCCTGAAGGTACCACGTTCATCTGTAGAAACAATAGTACGCAGGAATAAACACCATGGGACCACGCAGCCGTCAGTTTACAATTGGCTCATTCATCCCCCTCCTCTCCCCTGTAACTATTCCCCAGGTCGTTGCTGCAAATGAGAACGTGTTCTCAGTCAACTTACCTGGTAAAATAACGGTAAAATAAAAAAAATAAAAAAATAAAAAAATACCACTCAGGACACGTTCTGTCTCCTAGAGATGAACGTACTTTGGTGTGAAAAGTGCAAATCAATCCCAGAACAACAGCAAAGGACCTTGTGAAGATGCTGGAGGAAACCGGTACAAAAGTATCTATATCCACAGTAAAATGAGTCCTATATCGACATAACCTGAAAGGCCGCTCAGCAAGGAAGAAGCCACTGCTCCAAAACCGCCATAAAAAAGCCAGACTACAGTTTCCAACTTCACATGGGGACAAAGATTGTACTTTTTGGAGAAATGTCCTCTGGTCTGATGAAACAAAAATAGAACTGTTTGGCCATAATGACCATCGTTATGTTTGGAGGAAAAAGGGGGATGCTTGCAAGCCGAAGAACACCATCCCAACCGTGAAGCACAGGGGTGGCAGCATCATGTTGTGGGGATGCTTTGCTGCAGGAGGGACTGGTGCACTTCACAAAATAGATGGCATGATGAGGTAGGAAAATTATGTGGATATATTGAAGCAACATCTCAAGACATCATTCAGGAAGTTAAAGCTTGGTCGCAAATGGGTCTTCCAAATGGACAATGACCCCAAGCATACTTCCAAAGTTGTGGCAAAATGACTTAAGTACAACAAAGTCAAGGTATTGGAGTGGCCATCACAAAGCCTTGACCTCAATCCTATAGAAAATGTTTGGGCAGAACTGAAAAAGCGTGTGCGAGCAAGGAGGCCTACAAACCTGACTCAGTTACATCAGCTCTGTCAGGAGGAAGAGGCCAAAATTCACCCAACTTATTGTGGAAGGCTACCCGAAACGTTTGACCCAAGTTAAACAATTTGAAGGCAATGCTACCAAATACTAATTGAGTGTATGTAAACTTCTGACCCACTGGGAATGTGATGAAAGAAATAAAAGCTGAAATAAATCATTCTCTCTACTATTATTCTGACATTTCACATACTTAAAATAAAGTGGGGATCCTAACTGACCTAAAACAGGGAATTTTAACCAGGATTAAATATCAGGAATTGTGAAAAACTGAGTTTAAATGTATTTGGCTAAAGTGTATGTAAACTTCCAACTTCAACTGTATATGTTCTGGTGTTGGCAAGCACACACTCAAGAAACACCCACATCAAACCACACCCCGAAGCCAACTCACGTTTGGCTTCTTTCATGGCCGCCAAACACCAACATCAAACCGCACCCCGAAGCCAACTCACGTTTGGCTTCTTTCATGGCCGCCAAACACCTACATCAAACCATACCCCGAATCCAACTCACGTTTGGCTTCTTTCATGGCCGCCAAACCTACATCAAACCACACCCCGAAGCCAACTCACGTTTGGCTTCTTTCATGACCGTCAGCACTTCTTGAGAAGCAAGACAAAAAAAACGAGGCCAAATTAGCGGGTGAAGTTCCCCCTTTTAAAACAGTTAAAAACAATGTTGAAAGGGAGATGTTAGCTAACTTCGCTTCGTAGGCCTACGTTGGTTGGAATAAATAGTACATTACTTACCACAACGTTTAGCCAACTATACAAAGTTTCTACCGGTAGCTAGCATAGTCAAAATCGTCAGCTAACAGTACATTTGCAAATGGACCTTTCTGCTGCTTGACAGGCAGAGCCTGATGGGAAATGAATCTAAACCTCTCCTACTTCTCAGGTATAGTTCACTTTTATTTTATATTGCTCCATTTAATGGCGACCAATGTCGCGAGATATCGCTACCCTTCGCGTTAGCCCCCCCAAAATGTTGCAGACGACAGTATTTTTTCAGTGACAACACGTTTCTGGCGTTCCTTCTTCTGTTACACACAGTTTTCGACATGTTAGATTTTATTTTTAATTTCACCTTTATTTAACCAGGTAGGCTAGTTGAGAACAAGTTCTCATTTGCAACTGCGACCTGGCCAAGATAAAGCATAGCAGTGTGAACAGACAACAACACAGAGTTACACATGGAGTAAACAATAAACAAGTCAATAACATGGTAGAAAAAAAGAGAATCTATATACAATGTGTGCAAAAGGCATGAGGTAGGCAATAAATCGAATAATTAGAATTTAGCAGATTAACACTGGAGTGATAAATCATCAGATGATCATGTGCAAGTAGAGATACTGGTGTGCAAAAGAGCAGAAAAGTAAATAAATAAAAGCAGTATGGGGGTGAGGTAGGTAAATTGGGTGGGCTATATACCGATGGACTATGTACAGCTGCAGCGATCGGTTAGGTGCTCGGATAGCAGATGTTTAAAGTTGTTGAGGGAAATAAAAGTCTCCAACTTCAGAGATTTTTGCAATTCGTTCCAGTCGTAGGCAGCAGAGAACTGGAAGGAAAGGCGGCCAAATTAGGTTTTAGCTTTAGGGATGATCAGTGAGATACACCTGCTGGAGCGTGTGCTACGGGTGGGTGTTGCCATCGTGACCAGTGAACTGAGATAAGGCGGGGCTTTACCTAGCATAGCCTTGTAGATGACCTGGAGCCAGTGGGTCTGGCGACGAATATGTAGCGAGGGCCAGCCGACTAGGGCATAAAGGTCGCAGTGGTGGGTCGTATAAGGTGCTTTAGTAACAAAACGGATGGCACTGTGATAAACTGCATCCAGTTTGCTGAGTAGAGTGTTGGAAGCTATTTTGTAGATGACATCGCCGAAGTCGAGGATCGATAGGATAGTCAGTTTTACTAGGGTATGTTTGGCGGCGTGAGTGAAGGAGGCTTTGTTGCGAAATAGAAAGCCGACTCTAGATTTGATTTTGGATTGGAGATGTTTGATATGAGTCTGGAAGGAGAGTTTGCAGTCTAGCCAGACACCTAGGTACTTATAGATGTCCACATATTCTAGGTCGGAACCGTCCAGGGTGGTGATGCTAGTCGGGCGTGCGGGTGCAGGCAGCGAACGGTTGAAAAGCATGCATTTGGTTTTACTAGCGTTTCAGAGCAGTTGGAGGCCACGGAAGGAGTGTTGTATGGCATTGAAGCTCGTTTGGAGGTTAGATATCACAGTGTCCAAGGAAGGGCCAGATGTATACAGAATGGTGTCGTATGCGTAGAGGTGGATCAGGGAATCGCCCGCAGCAAGAGCAACATCATTGATATATACAGAGAAAATAGTCGGCCCGAGAATTGAACCCTGTGGTACCCCCATAGAGACTGCCAGAGGTCCGGACAACAGGCCCTCCGATTTGACACACTGAACTCTGTCTGCAAAGTAGTTGGTGAACCAGGCAAGGCAGTCATTAGAAAGACCGAGGCTACTGAGTCTGCCGATAAGAATATGGTGATTGACAGAGTCGAAAGCCTTGGCCAGGTCGATGAATACGGCTGCACAGTACTGTCTTTTATCGATGAAAATTGTTTGTTCGGTGCAGCATGTAGTTAGACAGGGACAAGCCTTTAGAGGCCATACGGATGACAGTGGGAATTCATACCAGCTTTTGAAACTCAGGGCAGAAGAGGATGATCCCATTTTACTGAAGTGGTTAACAGAGAGTACCACAATGTACAAAGGCCCCAAAGCACAGAATGAAATTCTGAACATCATGGACAATACAGTCATTCGAGCCATTGCAGCTGAGATTAAGTCTCTTCCGATTGTACCATTTTCAGTAATTGTTGTTGGTACTCAAGATGTCTCTGGTGCTGAACAGGAGAGTGTCTGTCTGGGTTACGTTGACCATGACCTTGTCCCTCACGAGGAGTTTATTGGGCTGTACAGGGTGTCGGAGACAACAGGCGAGGGCATTGGGCTGTACAGGGTGTCGGAGACAACAGGCGAGGGCATTGGGCTGTACAGGGTGTCGGAGACAACAGGCGAGGGCATTGGGCTGTACAGGGTGTCGGAGACAACAGGCGAGGCCATTGGGCTGTACAGGGTGTCGGAGACAACAGGCGAGGGCATTGGGCTGTACAGGGTGTCGGAGACAACAGGCGAGGGCATTGGGCTGTACAGGGTGTCGGAGACAACAGGCGAGGGCATTGGGCTGTACAGGGTGTCGGAGACAACAGGCGAGGGCATTGGGCTGTACAGGGTGTCGGAGACAACAGGCGAGGGCATTGGGCTGTACAGGGTGTCGGAGACAACAGGCGAGGGCATTGGGCTGTACAGGGTGTCGGAGACAACAGGCGAGGGCATTGGGCTGTACAGGGTGTCGGAGACAACAGGCGAGGGCATTGGGCTGTACAGGGTGTCGGAGACAACAGGCGAGGGCATTGGGCTGTACAGGGTGTCGGTGACAACAGGCGAGGGCATTGGGCTGTACAGGGTGTCGGAGACAACAGGCGAGGGCATTGGGCTGTACAGGGTGTCAGAGACAACAGGCGAGGGCATTGGGCTGTACAGGGTGTCGGAGACAACAGGCGAGGGCATTGGGCTGTACAGGGTGTCGGAGACAACAGGCGAGGGCATTGGGCTGTACAGGGTGTCGGAGACAACAGGCGAGGGCATTGGGCTGTACAGGGTGTCGGAGACAACAGGCGAGGGCATTGCGAAAGTGGCAACTGATGTGTTGTTGATTTGCCCATGTCTGCCTTACGAGGGCAGAGATACGATGGTGCCTCGAACATGGCAGGAAAATACACAGGTGCACAGGCAATAGTGAGGAGGCAGCAGCCATTAGCCACCTATGTCCATTGTGGAGCACACTGTGTAAATCTGATTACACAGGCTGGCTGCTCAGCCTCCCCACTGATCCGGGATTCCCTTTCTTGGGTCCATCAGTTAGGTGTCCTCTATGGCCAGTCAGGAAGGTTTAAGAGCATGTTTGAATCAATTGCCACGTCCAAAGATACAAATCTGACCACCCTGAAACCCCTATGTCCAACAAGGTGGACTGTGTGGAATACTGCTATTAGAGCTGTGCTAGGGCAGTATGAGCGGGTACTCAGCAGCCTAGAGGAGATGGCAGAAACTGCATCCAAGACAGCTTCAACTGCCAGTGGCTTATTCGAGCACTTCAGCAAAGGCAAGACTGTGTTGGGCCTCTGCTGTTCTTGGAGAGCTTGAATGTCTAAACATTTCACTGCAGAAGAAAACTCAGAAGACAGTCTCTGGTATGCAGGCTGCAGTCGAGTGTGTTCGGGCATCTCTTAGGGGCAAGAGAAATGACGAAAGCTACCTTTGACTGTATGAGAAAGCAACAACATTGATTGACTCTAATTGAATCCATTGAGACACATTCAAGACGATTTGCTGGCAAAGCAGTGGGTCACTATAGGGCAGAATGTTTTTAAAGTGTTGGATGGTGTGGAGGTTCAGTTTGGTGACCGTTTGGACCAGGACGGTCTAAACGTCCTGCAAAAGTTGGAACGAGCGCTTCTCACGGGGGAGTCTCTAGATCAGTACCCTGAGCTGAACATAGATTCTCTTTCAGTGCAGATCCCTCTCTTTCACAACAAATACCCCTGTAGCAGCAGTGGAGAGGCAGCAGAGGTCCTCAGGAGGCTTCCAGTGGAGGTGCGGGGGTTGTTTGACCAAGTTGAGATGCTGATCAGAATTTTGTTTGTGGTGCCAGTGTGTTCATGTGAGGCTGAGAGGAGTTTCAGTGCACTCCGCAGGTTAAAGACTTGGCTACGGGCTAGCATGGGCCAAGAGAGACTGAACGGCGTAGTTGTCTGTAATGTACATAAAGACAGGCCGGACAGTCTCAAGAGGGAAAATATCTGCCAGCAATTTGTTGGATCCATTGAAACCCACAAAACATATGTTTGGTTCTTTTGTTCAGTAGTGTGTATAGCAGTGGTTCTCAACCTTTTTGGGATACTGGAACCCCTGCATATTTTGAGGCAAGGCAGGCAAGGTTCTGAGCGGTCCTCAGGGACCTCCACCCCCCTCTATATTAGATGTGAAGTTACTGGAATCCTTGTGGTACTGAATACGTTCATTACACTTTTTTATTTCACGGACCCCTTGACATTACACCAGGGACCCTTGGGGGTCCACGGACCCCTTGACATTACACCAGGGACCCTTGGGGGTCCACGGACCCCTTGACATTACACCAGGGACCCTTGGCGGTCCACGGACCCCTTGACATTACACCAGGGACCCTTGGGGGTCCACGGACCCCTGCTTGAGAACCCCTGGTGTATAGTGTGATATTTGTTATTTTGTTTAGTAGTTTTCAGTTTTTAGTACATGACAGTACACTTACTAATGATTTATTTTATGTTATTTTATTTTAAATTGCGTACTTTGTGTGACATACTTGTCCATAGCTGCTGTTTGAAGAGTTGAGACTGACTGAACAATAAATATGTATTTTAGAAGGACATATTGGCTGATTTATTTGAGTTATTCATTGAAGTAGTTATTTCGCTTTGAGAACTGTACTTATTTGTATCTTTTTGTTCTCGTTAAGATATTGTAGTAGACTCAGGGCAGTGGCACATATTTAATTACTATATAAATGTATCACAAAGTCAAATTAAAAGGTCAATTCAATACGGAGACCAACTTTGTGATGGTTCTCAATGGAGATTCTTTTAGATGTGATCGCACCATGTTCATTGTATTTATGAAAACTGCTCCCATACACAGTGTACAGTACCATTGCCACCTACTGGCCTTTCTTGGTATTGCTGGTTGTAAATACATACTGGACTGATAAGGAACACTGATATAACTATTATTATTAGTAGTATTATAACGATTTAAACATTTGAACAAGTTGGGACAACCTTCAGTTAACTACCTATTAATTATCCAGTAGTAGTAATTACGGTTCCTTAATATACATTTAACAACGTAGGCTGTGTGTTAAGACCTCCCGGGTGGCGCAGTGGTCTAGGGCACTGCAGCGCAGTGCTAGCTGCGCCACCAGAGTCTCTGGGTTCGCGCCCAGGCTCTGTCGCAGCCAGCCGCAACCGGGAGGTCCGTGGGGCGACGCACAATTGGCATAGCGTCGTCCGGGTTAGGGAGGGTTTGGCCGGTAGGGATATCCTTGTCTCAGTATGTAAAATGTAATAAAATGTATGCACTCTTCTGTAAGTCGCTCTGGATAAGAGCGTCTGCTAAATGACTAAAATGTAAATGTTACAGAACTACTTTTGGTGTCCCCCTCAGGAATTGCTCGAGAAAATTTTATGTACTTGTCCCCTCCAAAGTTGATATCAGATTTTCGCCCCCTGGCGAAAATTGTCTACGACAGCTCAGTGTGCGGTAGCCCTGTTCTTTAGTTTAGCGCCAACCTCCGTTATTAATCAAGGGCTTTTGATTGGTGAAGCAGCGAGCCCTCGCCGTGGGGACGAGGTCACCGAAGCGTTTTCTAATGAAGCCGGAGGTGGTTAGCTCCTCGTTGTTATCGACGAAGTCTCCAAACATATTCCAATTAGCGTTAGCAAAAGCATTCCTGTAGCATAACCTCTGATTCTGGTGACCATTGTGGATCTGTGTCGTTTACAGTGGGAGCAAATGAATCATAGTGGGCAGAACGAGCAAACGAGGTGGGCAGAGCCAAGCACGAGCTAGAGAGATCCTACGGGGGTACTTTCTGTTTTGAGTTTCTGCTTGTAAACAGGAAGCAGGAGTACGGAGTCATGATCTGATTTTCCAAATGGTGGACGAGGGAGGGCCTTGTATGCTTGCTTGTGGGTAAAATAACAGTGGTCTAAGGACTTTATCGCCTCCTAGTGGCGTTAGAGACGTGTTGATGGAAGTTGGGCATCACGTGTCTTAGTGACGTGCAATTAAAATCCCCGGCAACCAGAAAAGCAGTCTCTGGATGTAGGTTTTCGTGCTTATTTATAGCTGTGTACAGTTCGTTACGTGTCAGCTTGTTATTTTTCTTATCCCGAGGTGGAATGTGGAATGGTGGTGGAATGTATACAACAATCATGATGACAACTGAAAACTCCCTCGGGAGGTAGAAGGGTCGGCATTTGACCCTCATGTAATCCAAGATTCCACTGCGCTGGAGTTTGTCGAAGTTAGAAGCCAGAATTGGGGTAAGCAACTGCTGAGCTGATGTTCACGAGTTCTTGTTGGTTGTAAGAAATAATAGCGGATACATTGTGAAAATTTAAGTAAAAATAAACACAAAATAGTAAAGTTGGGTTGGAGCTTGCATACCAGCAGCCATCCAGTACGACGCCATCTTGGTTTCAGGAGAGGATGGAACAAAACTGAGCCGACAGTCTGATCATTTTCTCATCGATGAAACATCTGATCTCAAAACATCTGATCTCTAAACATCTGATCTCTAAACATCTGATCTCTAAACATCTGATCTCAACACATCTGATCTCAATACATTTTTCTGTTCCCAAAACTAATATATGTTATGAACACAGTGCCCAACATTTTACAGATTTAACACTTTGCCAATGTCTTTAAAAAATTGCGTTGTTTAGAAGCAGTGCAAGGTCGAATTGAGTTTGTGCACACACACGCACTTCACAGAGGAGGCGTTCCCTAACGTAAATATGCAAATACACGCTAGAAGGGGCCAATAGGATCTCTCTAGCTCGTGCTTGGCTCTGCCCACCTCGTTTGCTCGTTCTGCCCACTATGATTCATTTGCTCCCCCACTGTAAACGACACAGATCCACAATCTTGAGTTAGTTATAAATATCTTTGATCAAGATAGCATTACAATTGGCTCATTCATCCCCCTCCTCTCCCCTGTAACTATTCCCCAGGTCGTTGCTGCAAATGAGAACGTGTTCTCAGTCAATTTACCTAGTAAAATAAATAAATAAATAAAAGATGGCTTTTATTTATTTCGATACATACTGTGAATAGAGACAAGTTATATATGTGGGATTTTAGAGAATGAATAGTGAAAAAGTTATGTCTACCCTTCTCTACTATACACTGCGTGTTATTCCAGAGAATCTATATTCAGGTCAGGGTTCTGTTTACTGAGGAGGAATAGAGGAGGTGGTATGGATCTTTTTCCTTCCCATCATGCACCAGCAACAGGGCCCAATAGGGATATTGAAACATATCCATTATATTTTACATAAATTTCGCTTTTCCCTAAAATAACTTCTTCAATGACAGGATTCAGAAGTGTAAGCTTGACCTCTGACCCGAAAACAGAGGAACTATGACAGGACCTGTTGTGCAGAAAATGTCACTTGATAAATAGTCATGTCTCCTTGTCTTTGATAGCGAGTGCATGTATCCTATCCAATGATCTACCCTGGATTGCTGATGCTATGCACTAGCCAATGAGAGGCTTTCAGCAGTCCTCCATAGGAATGAATGGAATTCCACAGTATTTCAATTCAATGTTTCAAGGACAAAATAACATGTATTTAAGTATTTTGTTGTTATAGTGGGGACAGTAACATTATAACTTTAAAAAATATATATACTTTAAGAAACATATTTTTATATATTTTTTAATTTGTATGTTCAGCTCATATAATGTAAAAGTATGCATTAAGGTGTCTGTAATATAATAAACATGGAAAATACACATGTAGACATAAATACATGCATTACTATAACTTCCAAAATATGTTTTACACTGGTGGGGGAGAGCCAAGATGGAGGCACAGTGGCATCAACACACTGGTGGGGGAGAGCCAAGATGGAGGCGCGGTGGCATCAACACACTAGTGGGGGAGAGCCAAGATGGAGGTGCAGTGGCATCAACACACTGGTGGGGGAGAGCCAAGATGGAGGCACGGTGGCATCAACACACTGGTGGGGGAGAGCCAAGATGGAGGCGCGGTGGCATCAAAACACTGGTGGGGGAGAGCCAAGATGGAGGCGCGGTGGCATCAAAACACTGGTGGGGGAGAGCCAAGATGGAGGCACGGTGGCATCAAAACACTGGTGGGGGAGAGCCAAGATGGAGGCGCAGTGGCATCAAAACACCACCCTTTACAAGTCATCTAGTGTCTATATAATTCTATAGGTCTATATATATTCATATCTCCAGCAGGTGGCACAGCTCTACAGTAACAGAAACACAAGACGACCAGAGCAGCTGTATGTGGGCCAAAGTCACAACATGTTATTTAAAATCATTGTAAGACACAAAGAGTATAAATATTTTTATTTAAAACAACATTTTGAATTACGAGAACAAACATTATAGCTAGACCACTCATGGGTGGTGAATGCAGGAGCTAATTCCTCAGTAGCTTATCTTCTCAGGATGTACAGTATAGCATTAGTAGGCAGAACAAAATCATGCACAGAATTGTCCAACAAAGTGTACACACGTTCATGTTTAACATACGCTGCACCATAAACACCTGATTTGCGTGTGATAATTCCTATCTAGACAGGACAAATGAAGGACTCCGTACAGTTCCTGGCCAACATCTTAATAGTTCTTCATTTTACATTGATGAACGTCAGATACCCACATAACATATAAGTATATTTAGACGTCATTATGTTATCCTTTAACACATTGACATAATATGTGAACCCCATCAAATGTTTCTATTTAAGCTAATAAATTACTGTAAATAACCACATATAAAGAGATATTATTTTTGAATTATCATAATATTGTTATATGTTATTACAATGGCTAGACAGCAGCTAAAAATCACGGTACGGTATAAAACTCTCACGTTTATTCTAGAGGCAATCAAGAATTCAAGCCTTCAATTTGAATGCAATGCAAAGCAAAAAAAAATGTGGACACAATATTATAAATATATTGTCGTTTTAGACTTTGACGTCTAATCTTTGAAGTCTGTCATCTCGGAACCTAGAAGTCTGTCATCTCGGAACCTAGAAGTCTGTCATCTCGGAACCTAGAAGTCTGTCATCTCGGAACCTAGAAGTCTGTCATCTCGGAACCTAGAAGTCTGTCATCTCGGAATCTAGAAGTCTGTCATCTCGGGAACCTAGAAGTCTGTCATCTCGGAACCTAGAAGTCTGTCATCTCGGAATCTAGAAGTCTGTCATCTCGGAACCTAGAAGTCTGTCATCTCGGGAACCTAGAAGTCTGTCATCTCGGAACCTAGAAGTCTGTCATCTCGGAATCTAGAAGTCTGTCATCTCGGAATCTAGAAGTCTGTCATCTCGGGACCTAGAAGTCTGTCATCTCGGGAAACTAGAAGTCTGTCATCTCGGAACCTAGAAGTCTGTCATCTCGGAACCTAGAAGTCTGTCATCTCGGAACCTAGAAGTCTGTCATCTCGGAATCTAGAAGTCTGTCATCTCGGAATCTAGAAGTCTGTCATCTCGGAACCTAGAAGTCTGTCATCTCGGAACCTAGAAGTCTGTCATCTCGGAACCTAGAAGTCTGTCATCTCGGGAACCTAGAAGTCTGTCATCTCGGAACCTAGAAGTCTGTCATCTCGGGAAACTAGAAGTCTGTCATCTCGGAACCTAGAAGTCTGTCATCTCGGGAACCTAGAAGTCTGTCATCTCGGAACCTAGAAGTCTGTCATCTCGGGAACCTAGAAGTCTGTCATTTCGGAACCTAGAAGTCTGTCATCTCGGGAAACTAGAAGTCTGTCATCTCGGAACCTAGAAGTCTGTCATCTCGGAACCTAGAAGTCTGTCATCTCGGAACCTAGAAGTCTGTCATCTCGGAACCTAGAAGTCTGTCATCTCGGGAACCTAGAAGTCTGTCATCTCGGAACCTAGAAGTCTGTCATCTCGGAACCTAGAAGTCTGTCATCTCGGGACCCTAGAAGTCTGTCATCTCGGAACCTAGAAGTCTGTCATCACAGAACCTAGAAGTCTGTCATCTCGGAACCTAGAAGTCTGTCATCTCGGAACCTAGAAGTCTGTCATCTCGGAACCTAGAAGTCTGTCATCTCGGAACCTAGAAGTCTGTCATCTCGGAACCTTGAAGTCTGTCATCTCGGAACCTAGAAGTCTGTCATCTCGGAACCTAGAAGTCTGTCATCACGGAACCTAGAAGTCTGTCATCTCGGAACCTAGAAGTCTGTCATCTCGGAACCTAGAAGTCTGTCATCTCGGAATCTAGAAGTCTGTCATCACGGAACCTAGAAGTCTGTCATCTCGGAACCTAGAAGTCTGTCATCTCGGAACCCAGAAGTCTGTCATCTCGGGAACCTAGAAGTCTGTCATCTCGGAACCTAGAAGTCTGTCATCTCGGAATCTAGAAGTCTGTCATCACGGAACCTAGAAGTCTGTCATCTCGGAACCTAGAAGTCTGTCATCTCGGAACCCAGAAGTCTGTCATCTCGGAACCTTGAAGTCTGTCATCTCGGAACCTAGAAGTCTGTCATCTCGGAACCTAGAAGTCTGTCATCACGGAACCTAGAAGTCTGTCATCTCGGAACCTAGAAGTCTGTCATCTCGGAACCTAGAAGTCTGTCATCTCGGAATCTAGAAGTCTGTCATCACGGAACCTAGAAGTCTGTCATCTCGGAACCTAGAAGTCTGTCATCTCGGAACCTAGAAGTCTGTCATCTCGGAACCTAGAAGTCTGTCATCTCGGAACCTAGAAGTCTGTCATCTCGGAATCTAGAAGTCTGTCATGACACGAGAGACTAACTGTTAGGTAATTGTCCAGCTTGGATTCCTTTGCTATAGCAGTTCAGTTTCGTGGGATATCATACCCAGATTTAAAACCTTTGGTAGGACGGGGCCTGTTATTTCCAGACCAACACGCTTCTCCTTCCCCATTTCCCATGTGTCTTTGCTGAAGCAGTTCAGTGTCACTCTCAAGCTTTTCATTTTCAAGCTTTATATGAAGTTGTAAATTACAAACAAACAAACAAATAAACAGCGCACATTCCATCTTCTCTTTCTTCCCCTGTTGGAGCCAGTTTCTATCTTTCTTTGGTTATGCAAATATATGTTTATTCGGTCATATTGCGCCATTTAGAATCATTTCATTTCTATATAAGGTGTATACATTAATTTGGTTATATGGTCTTATGATTTAAATTAGAAAAGGTCAATTACGCCCTCTAGCCAGAAATAGTTAGAAATACTGGCGGGCCCCGGCCAGATATGTAAATTGGGTATTATAGAGACAGGAAGTAAGGCTTCTGTTTGGTGGCAAATGGCAAATGTTTGAGATATTAGGAAGGCATAAGTGTTTTGAAACACATAATGTCTTACCTTGGGGGGGGGGGGGGGTGAGATGACATTGACGGGGCCACAGTGGAGTGTCAAGAGCTTCAAGTTCCTCAGGTGTCCACATCACTAAGGACATAGCTTTTTACACCCGTATACGGATTGAAAATGTCCGATTCGGGCACTAATAAGCGCCTAAATTGGAACGCAGTGGCCGTACAGTAACGTGCTATACGTGACATCAGAGCTCTGGCTCTGTGTTTGACTGACCCCTACACCCTAACCCCTACACCCTGACCCCTACACCCTAACCCCTACACCCTAACCCCTACACCCTAAGCCTTCCTCTGTTTGGGGTTTCCACTGACAGACGTTATAAACGTGAGCACCCGCGTGCCACAAAGAACTTTCCCCCAATACTCCCGCTAATTGGGCAACTTTAGTAAATGTTTTGTTGACTGAGTGAGGGCAATGCTGTAAATTACAAGGACTCTTGATATTTTAAAAGTTGCAGATTATAATAAATACCGCTATATTACCATGAATATATTATTATAAATATGTATATATTCCTGCTACCAGTCGCGACCAATCACTTTTTATGTATAAACCCACCTCAACCACTCCAGGACCCCTGGACATTGAATAAGGTACTGACCAGTATATACAACCACTCCAGTACCTCTGGACATTGAATAAGGTACTGACCTGTATATACAACCACTCCAGAACCCCTGGACATTGAATAAGGTACTGACCTGTATATACAACCACTCCAGTACCCCTGGACATTGAATAAGGTTCTGGTTCTGACCTGTATATACAACCACTCCAGAACCCCTGGACATTGAATAAGGTTCTGGTTCTGACCTGTATATACAACCACTCCAGAACCTCTGGACATTGAATAAGGTACTGGTACTGACCTGTATATACAACCACTCCAGAACCCCTGGACATTGAATAAGGTTCTGGTACTGACCTGTATATACAACCACTCCAGAACCCCTGGACATTGAATAAGGTACTGGTACTGACCTGTATATGCAACCACTCCAGAACCCCTGGACATTGAATAAGGTACTGGTACTGACCTCTATATACAACCACTCCAGAACCCCTGGACATTGAATAAGGTACTGACCTGTATATACAACCACTCCAGTACCCCTGGACACTGAATAAGGTACTGACCTGTATATACAACCACTCCAGTACCCCTGGACATTGAATAAGGTACTGACCTGTATATACAACCACTCCAGAACCCCTGGACACTGAATAAGGTTCTGGTCTGTATATACAACCACTCCAGTACCCCTGGACATTGAATAAGGTACTGACCTGTATATACAACCACTCCAGAACCTCTGGACATTGAATAAGGTACTGGTACTGACCTGTATATACAACCACTCCAGAACCTCTGGACATTGAATAAGGTACTGGTACTGACCTGTATATACAACCACTCCAGAACCCCTGGACATTGAATAAGGTACTGACCTGTATATACAACCACTCCAGAACCCCTGGACATTGAATAAGGACCTGACCTGTATATACAACCACTCCAGAACCTCTGGACATTGAATAAGGTTCTGGTCTGTATATACAACCACTCCAGAACCCCTGGACATTGAATAAGGTACTGACCTGTATATACAACCACTCCAGTACCCCTGGACATTGAATAAGGTACTGGTACTGACCTGTATATACAACCACTCCAGAACCCCAGGACATTGAATAAGGTACTGACCTGTATATACAACCACTCCAGAACCCCTGGACATTGAATAAGGTACTGACCTGTATATACTTGTGTTCTCGTGTTTCTTTAACTCACATCGTTGTTTTATGGGTTAATTCTTACTTTAATGTTTTATTCTATTTTTTCATCTGTATCATCATCCTCACCACTGAATTGTGGGTTAGAGCTCTCAATGAATTTCGCTGTGCTGTTTTACACCTGTAGTATCGTGTGCAAGTGACGAATAAACTTTTGAAACGTGTCCCTCTTATAGTGTAAGTTGTTTACAAACCAACGTCCCACATTCCTTCCCTCATTTTCCGCTCTCTCTTGCTGCAACATCGCCTCTCTCGTCGTTTTTAAAAGCAGTTCTCTCTCCCACAGCCTCTGGATCTCCGACACAACTGGGGAGGAACGCCCTGAGTCTGTCCAGCAAGACATAGAAAAGCTGTAATTCATTCCCCTCCATTTTGTCCACTAGGTCACGTTTCTCTAACAGGCTCAGATAGTGGAGCGTCGGGAACAATGAGGAATCAGTATGTCTTTAGTCGGAAGACTTTAGACAGGGGAGAGGTGGCACTAGAGTAGACGAGAAAGGATCCTGCCGTGGTATTGAAATATTCCCAGTCCGTACAGCCGATGGTCGGCAGCCGGTGGATCGGGACAAAGCCCTCATATCCCTGCCACCTGGAGGGACAAGCACAGCAGGATATGTATATAACACTGTTTAAAGAGTACCTCACCTGTATATAACACTGTTTAAAGAGTACCTCACCTGTATATAACACTGTTTAAAGAGTACCTCACCTGTATATAACACTGTTTAAAGAGTACCTCACCTGTATATAACACTGTTTAAAGAGTACCTCACCTGTATATAACACTGTTTAAAGAGTACCTCACCTGTATATAACACTGTTTAAAGAGTACCTCACCTGTATATAACACTGTTTAAAGAATACGAGGATCCATCGTGAGAATTTGCCACAACAAGGAACTTCTCTTCACCCACCGAGAAGAATTCCCAGTCCACCGCACTGCAAAGATCAAAACACGTTGGAGTGTTAAGGCACCAGGTGTGTACCAGGTGTGTACCAGGTGTGTACCAGGTGTGTACCAGGTGTGTGCCAGGTGTGTACCAGGAGTTTATCAGGTGTGTACCAGGTGTGTGCCAGGTGTGTACCAGGTGTGTGCCAGGTGTGTACCAGGTGTGTGCCAGGTGTGTGCTAGGTGTGTACCAGGTGTGTACCAGGTGTGTACCAGGTGTGTGCTAGGTGTGTACCAGGTGTGTACCAGGTGTGTATCAGGTGTGTACCAGGTGTGTACCAGGTGTGTACCAGGTGTGTGCTAGGTGTGTACCAGGTGTGTGCCAGGTGTGTGCTAGGTGTGTACCAGGTGTGTGCCAGGAGTTTATCAGGTGTGTACCAGGTTTGTACCTGGTGTGTACCAGGTTTATTGTTCATGTGTCTGACGCATCGCTCCAAAGGGATAAAGTTGTTTAAATTGAATTGAAGAGCGGACAAAGAGGTAAAGAACACGTTATAAAGGATAAGGGTTTTTACAGAGGGCTGAATGCCTGTGGCTCAGTGGACTAACCTGTTTGTGACGATGTCCTGGAACTTAATGAAGGTCTGTGTGATCATATTCAGTTCGTAGATGGTTGAGTTGATGTTGTAGTGACTAGGGCCTCTCTCGTTCAGTTTCTGGCCGTTAGCCACCGCCAGGAAGTACCGATCCCCTATCTGGAACATCTCCCAGTCTGTCGCTCCCACCGTCTGCAGGGGTCAGAGGTTAGGGGTCAAGGAGAAGGATCAAGATAGGAACAGAGAGGTTTCAAAACATTCTGACCCCTCTTTTACAAGAATTACACCCAGTAGGATTATCTACGATGAACAAAAATATAAACGCAACATGTAAAGTGTTGGTCACATGTTCTAAAGCTGAAATAAAAGATCCCAGAAATGTTACATTCGCACAAAAAGGTTACTTCTCTCAAATGATGTTCACAAAATGTGTTTACATCCCTGTGAGCATTTCTCCCTTCGCCAAGATAATCCATCCACCTGACAGGTGTGGCATATCAAGAAGATGATTAAACAGCATGATCATTACACAGGTGCGCCTTGTGCTGGGGACAATAAAAGGCCACTTAAAAAATGTGCAACACACTGCCACAGGTGTGTAAAGACGAGGGAGCGAGCAACCATAGACCACGTGCAGGGCGTTGTGTGGCCCAGTGGCTTGCTGATGTCAAGGTTGTGAACAGAGTGCCCCATGGTGGGGTTATGATATGGGGAGGCATAAGCTACGGACAACGAACACAATTGCATTTTATCGATGGCAATTTGAAATCACAGAGATACCGTGACGAGATCCTGAGGCCCATTGTCGTGCCATTCATCCGCCGCCATCACCTCATGTTTCAGCATGATAATGCACGGCCCCATGTCTCAAGGATCTGGACACAATTCCTGGAAGCTGAAAATATCCCAATTCTTCTATGGCCTGCATACTCACCAAACATGTCACCCATTGAGCATGTTTGGGATGCTCTAGATCGATGTGTACGACAGCGTGTTCCAGTTCAATATCCAGCAACTTCACACAGCCATTGAAGAGGAGTGGGACAACATTTCATAGGCCACAATCAACAGCCTGATCAACTCTATGTCAAGGAGATGTGTCGCCCTGCATGAGGCAAAGGGTGGTCACACCAGATACTGGCTGGCTTTCTGTGAATGTCACGTTTACTCCCGCTCCTCCCCTCCGGCGTTGCCGGGATACTAACCACCGGTCTTGGGATCCATCATTAAGCACACCTGGCATCAAACATTACGTCATCATTACGCACACCTGTCATCAAACATTACGTCATCATTACGCACACCTGGCATCAAACATTACGTCATCATTACGCACACCTGTCATCAATCATTACGTCATCATTACGCACACCTGTCATCAAACATTACGTCATCATTACGCACACCTGGCATCAAACATTACGTCATCATTACGCACACCTGTCATCAAACATTACGTCATCATTACGCACACCTGTCATCAATCATTACGTCATCATTACGCACACCTGTCATCAAACATTACGTCATCATTACGCACACCTGTCATCAAACATTACGTCATCATTACGCACACCTGTCATCAATCATTACGTCATCATTACGCACACCTGTCATCAAACATTACGTCATCATTACGCACACCTGTCATCAATCATTACGTCATCATTACGCACACCTGTCATCAAACATTACGTCATCAACAGACACACCTGGACGCCATTACCTCCCCTATACCTGGCTCTCTGTTAGGTTGTTTCCCCAGTCAGTAGCGCTTATGTGTTTCATGTCTATACGCTACTGGTGTTTGTTAAATTGTTCGATGTTCCGTTTATTACTAAACTCACCACCTGCACTTGTTTTCTGACTCCCAGCGTGTACGTGACAGAGAAGGAGATGTGTCGCGCCGCTTGAGACAAATCATTTTCACATCAGATACAGACTGGTTTTCTGATCCACACCCCTACCTTTAAAAAAAAAAAGTATTTGTGACCAACAGATGCATATCTGTATTCCCAGTCATTTGAAATCCATAGATTACGGTCTAATGAATTAATTTCAAATCACTGATTTCCTTATATGAACTGTAACTCAGTAAAATCATAGAAATTGTTGCATGTTGCGTTTATATTTTTGTTCAGTGCAGTTCTGGGTTAACTTTTTCTCAGATTAGCTCAGATTCAGACAACGATGGAGATCGGGACATATACTGGAGAAGAAGAAGCCCGAGTAATGATTGGTGGTTTCATCATGTGGTGTTATGTACAGGATATACAGTCTGTCTGTCAGGAGAACTAGAGCAACTGGCTGATGTCATAAAGCTGTGGAGTCTGTCTGTCTGCCAGGAGAACTAGAGCAACAGGCTGATGTCATAAAGCTGTGGAGTCTCTGTCTGCCAGGAGAACTAGAGCAACAGGCTGATGTCATAAAGCTGTGGAGTCTCTGTCTGCCAGGAGAACTAGAGCAACAGGCTGATGTCATAAAGCTGTGGAGTCTCTGTCTGCCAGGAGAACTAGAGCAACAGGCTGATGTCATAAAGCTGTGGAGTCTGTCTGTCTGCCAGGAGAACTAGAGCAACAGGCTGATGTCATAAAGCTGTGGAGTCTGTCTGTCTGCCAGGAGAACTAGAGCAACAGGCTGATGTCATAAAGCTGTGGAGTCCGTCTGTCTGCCAGGAGAACTAGAGCAACAGGCTGATGTCATAAAGCTGTGGAGTCTGTCTGTCTGCCAGGAGAACTAGAGCAACAGGCTGATGTCATAAAGCTGTGGAGTCTCTGTCTGCCAGGAGAACTAGAGCAACAGGCTGATGTCATAAAGCTGTGGAGTCCGTCTGTCTGCCAGGAGAACTAGAGCAACAGGCTGATGTCATAAAGCTGTGGAGTCCGTCTGTCTGCCAGGAGAACTAGAGCAACAGGCTGATGTCATAAAGCTGTGGAGTCTGTCTGTCTGCCAGGAGAACTAGAGCAACAGGCTGATGTCATAAAGCTGTGGAGTCTGTCTGTCTGCCAGGAGAACTAGAGCAACAGGCTGATGTCATGAAGCTGTGGAGTCTGTCTGTCTGCCAGGAGAACTAGAGCAACAGGCTGATGTCATAAAGCTGTGGAGTCTGTCTGTCTGCCAGGAGAACTAGAGCAACAGGCTGATGTCATAAAGCTGTGGAGTCTCTGTCTGCCAGGAGAACTAGAGCAACAGGCTGATGTCATAAAGCTGTGGAGTCTGTCTGTCTGCCAGGAGAACTAGAGCAACAGGCTGATGTCATAAAGCTGTGGAGTCTCTGTCTGCCAGGAGAACTAGAGCAACAGACTGATGTCATAAAGCTGTGGAGTCTGTCTGTCTGCCAGGAGAACTAGAGCAACAGGCTGATGTCATAAAGCTGTGGAGTCTGTCTGTCTGCCAGGAGAACTAGAGCAACAGGCTGATGTCATAAAGCTGTGGAGTCTGTCTGTCTGCCAGGAGAACTAGAGCAACAGGCTGATGTCATAAAGATGTGGAGTCTGTCTGTCTGCCAGGAGAACTAGAGCAACAGGCTGATGTCATAAAGCTGTGGAGTCTGTCTGTCTGCCAGGAGAACTAGAGCAACAGGCTGATGTCATAAAGCTGTGGAGTCTGTCTGTCTGCCAGGAGAACTAGAGCAACAGGCTGATGTCATGAAGCTGTCAAAGTCTCTGTCTGCATACCAAATGGCACCCTATTCCATATTTAGTGCACTACTTTTGACCAGGGCCCGTAGGGGAACGTAGTGAATAAAAGAGCTATTTGTGATGTACCTTCTTTGACCCAACCCAAAAGAACTTGTCAAAACAGCCACGATGGCCTCCAGCGTAACTAACAGGGCTGGAATTCCCCCTAGAGACCAAACGTCTTTCTGATGTCTAACATGTGGCGGAGGGGTTACCGACTACAGTCTACTGTTGATGTGTACACAGGATGATAAGTGATTTAACTTGTACTTCACTCGTTAATTATACCTCGCTTGCTTTCAAACCGTACAGCAGAGGTAGAGGTCCATTGATACATCCTTCTACAGTCAGCTTTAAGGCTCAGTACCAGATGGCACCCTGTGCCCCATGATGGCACCCTAGTCCCTATGAGCCCTGGTCAAAAGCAGTGCACTATAATAGGGAATAGGGTGCATTTGGGACACAGTCCCAGGAACCACAACAGCCTCTTGTTCAGGATTGATCTTCTGTTGGACAGCAGCCAAGGAAACTATTCTCTCCTCACATTAAACAGTCACAACAGACTGAATCCACCGAAGAAGAAAAAACACAGAGCCATAAACACAGAGTTGTGATGTTTTAGAGAGTGATGTTTTAGAGAGTGATATTTTAGAGAGTGATATCTTCGAGAGTGATATCTTCGAGAGTGATATCTTCGAGAGTGATATCTTCGAGAGTGATGTTTTAGAGAGTGATGTTTTAGAGAGTGATGTTTTAGAGAGTGATGTTTTAGAGAGTGATGTTTTAGAGAGTGATATTTTAGAGAGTGATATCTTCGAGAGTGATATCTTCGAGAGTGATATCTTCGAGAGTGATATCTTTGACTGATATTTTTGAGAGTGATATCTTCGAGAATGATTGTGATTGCACTGAGTCAACAGGTATAGAGCAGGAGGTGAAACACGGTCTGTACTTAATGTCATCAACAACTTTCATTTGGGCTTTTGTCATGTAAATGTCATCAGCTAGGTCGAGGGCAGCTAGGTCGGGGGCAGCTAGGTCGAGGGCAGCTAGGTCGAGGGCAGCTAGGTCGGGGGCAGCTAGGTCGAGGGCAGCTAGGTCGGGGGCAGCTAGGTCGGGGGCAGCTAGGTGGAGGGCAGCTAGGTCGAGGGCAGCTAGGTCGGAGGCAGCTAGGTCGAGGGCAGCTAGGTCGGGGGCAGCTAGGTCCGAGACAGCTAGGTCGAGGGCAGCTAGGTCGGGGGCAGCTAGTTCGAGGGCAGCTAGGTCGGGGGCTGCTAGGTCGGGGGCAGCTAGGTCGAGGGCAGCTAGGTCGAGGGCAGCTAGGTCGGGGGCAGCTAGGTCGAGGGCAGCTAGGTCGGGGGCAGCTAGGTCGAGGGCAGCTAGGTCGGGGGCAGCTAGGTCGAGGGCAGCTAGGTCGAGGGCAGCTAGGTCGGGGGCAGCTAGGTCGAGGGCAGCTAGGTCGGGGGCAGCTAGGTCGGGGGCAGCTAGGTGGAGGGCAGCTAGGTCGAGGGCAGCTAGGTCGGAGGCAGCTAGGTCGAGGGCAGCTAGGTCGGGGGCAGCTAGGTCCGAGACAGCTAGGTCGAGGGCAGCTAGGTCGGGGGCAGCTAGGTCGAGGGCAGCTAGGTCGAGGGCAGCTAGGTCGGGGGCAGCTAGGTCGAGGGCAGCTAGGTCGGGGGCAGCTAGGTCGGGGGCAGCTAGGTGGAGGGCAGCTAGGTCGAGGGCAGCTAGGTCGGAGGCAGCTAGGTCGAGGGCAGCTAGGTCGGGGGCAGCTAGGTCCGAGACAGCTAGGTCGAGGGCAGCTAGGTCGGGGGCAGCTAGTTCGAGGGCAGCTAGGTCGGGGGCTGCTAGGTCGGGGGCAGCTAGGTCGAGGGCAGCTAGGTCGAGGGCAGCTAGGTCGGGGGCAGCTAGGTCGAGGGCAGCTAGGTCGGGGGCAGCTAGGTCGAGGGCAGCTAGGTCGGGGGCAGCTAGGTCGAGGGCAGCTAGGTCGAGGGCAGCTAGGTCGGGGGCAGCTAGGTCGAGGGCAGCTAGGTCGGGGGCAGCTAGGTCGGGGGCAGCTAGGTGGAGGGCAGCTAGGTGGAGGGCAGCTAGGTCGGAGGCAGCTAGGTCGAGGGCAGCTAGGTCCGGGGGCAGCTAGGTCGAGGGCAGCTAGGTCGGGGCAGCTAGGTCGGGGGCAGCTAGGTCGGGGCAGCTAGGTCGGGGGCAGCTAGGTCGAGGGCAGCTAGGTCGGGGGCAGCTAGGTCGAGGGCTGCTAGGTCGGGGTTAGCTAGGTCGAGGGCAGCTAGGTCGGGGGCAGCTAGGTCGAGGGCAGCTAGGTCGGGGGCAGCTAGGTCCGGGGCAGCTAGGTCGAGGGCAGCTAGGTCGAGGGCAGCTAGGTCGAGGGCAGCTAGGTCGTGGGCTGCTAGGTGGAGGGCAGCTAGGTCGAGGGCAGCTAGGTCGGGGGCAGCTAGGTCGAGGGCAGCTAGGTCGGGGGCAGCTAGGTCGAGGGCAGCTAGGTCGAGGGCAGCTAGGTGGAGGGAAGCTAGGTGGAGGGCAGCTAGGTGGAGGGCTGCTAGGTGGAGGGCAGCTAGGTCGAGGGCAGCTAGGTCGAGGGCAGCTAGGTCGAGGGCTGCTAGGTCGAGGGCAGCTAGGTCGAGGGCAGCTAGGTCGGGGGCAGCTAGGTCGGGGGCAGCTAGGTCGGGGGCAGCTAGGTCGAGGGCAGCTAGGTTCGAGGGCAGCTAGGTCGAGGGCAGCTAGGTCGGGGGCAGCTAGGTCCGGGGCAGCTAGGTCGGGGGCAGCTAGGTCCGGGGCAGCTAGGTGGAGGGCAGCTAGGTCGGGTGCAGCTAGGTCGAGGGCAGCTAGGTCGGGGGCAGCTAGGTCGAGGGCAGCTAGGTCGAGGGCAGCTATGTCGGGGGCAGCTAGGTCGGGGGCAGCTAGGTCCGGGGCAGCTAGGTCGAGGGCAGCTAGGTCGAGGGCAGCTAGGTCGTGGGCTGCTAGGTGGAGGGCAGCTAGGTCGAGGGCAGCTAGGTCGGGGGCAGCTAGGTCGAGGGCAGCTAGGTCGAGGGCAGCTAGGTGGAGGGCAGCTAGGTGGAGGGCAGCTAGGTCGAGGGCTGCTAGGTGGAGGGCAGCTAGGTCGAGGGCAGCTAGGTCGGGGGCAGCTAGGTCGAGGGCTGCTAGGTCGGGGGCAGCTAGGTCGAGGGCAGCTAGGTCGAGGGCAGCTAGGTCGAGGGCAGCTAGGTCGAGGGCAGCTAGGTCGAGGGCAGCTAGGTCGGGGGCAGCTAGGTCGAGGGCAGCTAGGTTCGAGGGCAGCTAGGTCGAGGGCAGCTAGGTCGAGGGCAGCTAGGTCGAGGGCAGCTAGGTCGAGGGCAGCTAGGTCGAGGGCTGCTAGGTCGGGGGCAGCTAGGTCGAGGGCAGCTAGGTCGAGGGCAGCTAGGTCGAGGGCTGCTAGGTCGGGGGCAGCTAGGTCGAGGGCAGCTAGGTCGAGGGCTGCTAGGTCCGGGGCAGCTAGGTCGAGGGCAGCTAGGTCGAGGGCTCCTAGGTCGAGGGCTGCTAGGTCGGGGGCAGCTAGGTCGGGGGCAGCTAGGTCGGGGGCAGCTAGGTCGAGGGCTGCTAGGTCCGGGGCAGCTAGGTCGGGGCAGCTAGGTCGGGGCAGCTAGGTGGAGGGCAGCTAGGTCGAGGGCAGCTAGGTCGAGGGCAGCTAGGTCGGGGGCAGCTAGGTCGAGGGCAGCTAGGTCGGGGGCAGCTAGGTCGAGGGCAGCTAGGTCGAGGGCAGCTAGGTCGAGGGCTGCTAGGTCGAGGGCAGCTAGGTCGAGGGCAGCTAGGTCGGGGGCAGCTAGGTCGGGGGCAGCTAGGTCGAGGGCAGCTAGGTCGAGGGCAGCTAGGTCGAGGGCAGCTAGGTCGAGGGCAGCTAGGTCGAGGGCAGCTAGGTCGGGGGCAGCTAGGTCGGGGGCAGCTAGGTCGAGGGCAGCTAGGTCGGGGGCAGCTAGGTCGGGGGCAGCTAGGTCGGGGGCAGCTAGGTCGAGGGCAGCTAGGTCGAGGGCAGCTAGGTCGAGGGCAGCTAGGTCGGGGGCAGCTAGGTCGGGGGCAGCTAGGTCGGGGGCAGCTAGGTCGAGGGCAGCTAGGTCGAGGGCAGCTATGTCGGGGGCAGCTAGGTCGGGGGCAGCTAGGTCGAGGGCAGCTAGGTCGGGGCAGCTAGGTCGAGGGCAGCTAGGTCGAGGGCAGCTAGGTCGGGGGCAGCTAGGTCGGGGGCAGCTAGGTCGAGGGCAGCTAGGTCCGGGGCAGCTAGGTCCGGGGCAGCTAGGTCGAGGGCAGCTAGGTCCGGGGCAGCTAGGTCGGGGGCAGCTAGGTCGAGGGCAGCTAGGTCCGGGGCAGCTAGGTCGGGGGCAGCTAGGTCGAGGGCAGCTAGGTCACATATTCCTTTTGAGATAACATTAATAAACCTGTTCAGAGATCAGGTTCATACCTGTTTGTCTATGGCCGGATAAGATCAATTTCCTAAGAGGGCTTCAACTTAATTTATTCCTTTTAAGTTTACATTTACATTTATCTTTTCTATGAGTAACAATGTGGGGAGCTCCACACGGCTGATGATTCTATCATACCGTAAGCTACAGAGGATAGTCTCTGAGTCTAGCTCTTAGCCAGGCTTCTTATCGTGATGAGCAAGACTAAGAAGTTAACCTCTGAAGTCTGCATGATGTTGTTTTTCTGTGTGGTGAAGCCAGTCTGGGATCTAATGCCCTGCAGCGTGTCTGACTGACTGAGGTTACAGCTGGAGACGAGGTTCACAGCCAGAGGAACTGAGTATCTTCTTACCTCCCAGATTATTCCTTTTCATCTCTCTTCCTCTCTCCACCACCTCTTTCCTCTCTCCTCCTCTCTCCTTTCTCCTCCTCTCTCCTTCTCTCTCCTCCTCCACCTCTCTCTCCTCTCTCCTCTCCTCCTCCTCTACCTTCTCTCTCCTCCTCCACCTCTCTCTCCTCTCTCCTCTCCTCCTCCTCCACCTTCTCTCTCCTCCTCCACTTCTCTCCTCCTCCTTTCTCCTCCTCTCTCCTTCTCGCTCCTCCAGCCACAAGAGGTAACTCTCATGTCCCATAAAAAGTGCTGAGCATTTACTGTTTTCTGAGGTTGGTTGGGTTACGGTTTTTGAAAAATTATCACGGTTTTCGGTTTTCGGTTTTGATGTATTTATTTTTGACAATAAATGCGTTATCTGGGTTAAATCCTGCAACAACACAGAATAAAACCATTGATGGTAGTGACTGGCCATCACTGTCACTTTATAAGGCTCTAATCATCATTTATTCACAGTACTTTACTTCACATAATATTTGTTTTCAGTATGATGATGACTTTATTATTTAATTAATAAAACCCCAATGATGGTAGTGACTGTCCATTTCTGCATATCACTTATTAATAAACCATCGTTTATTCACAATACAGAACTTTAATAAAATAACACTACAATACTTTAACAAAGTAACAATACAGTACTTTAACAAAGTAACAATACAGTACTTTAACAAAGTAACAATACAGTACTTTAACAAAGTTACAATACAGTACTTTAATAAAGTAACAATACAGTACTTTAATAAAGTAACACTGCAGTACTTTAACAAAGTAACAATACAGTACTTTAACAAAGTAGCAATACAGTACTTTAACAAAGTAACAGTACAGTACTTTAATAAAGTAACACTGCAGTACTTTAACAAAGTAACAATACAGTACTTTAATAAAGTAACAATACAGTACTTTAACAAAGTAACAATACAGTACTTTAATAAAGTAACACTACAGTACTTTAACAAAGTAACAATACAGTACTTTAATAAAGTAACACTGCAGTACTTTAACAAAGTAACAATACAGTACTTTAATAAAGTAACAATACAGTACTTTAATAAAGTAACACTACAGTACTTTAATAAAGTAACAATACAGTACTTTAATAAAGTAACACTACAGTACTTTAACAAAGTAACAATACAGTACTTTAATAAAGTAACACTACAGTACTTTAATAAGTAATGTATTGTGAGAGTTTTCTCCCTATATGAACTTGTTCATTCCCTTGGGGATTATTCTGAAGAAGGTCATTGAAGCCCGAAACGTCAATCTTTTAACTTGTCTAATAAAATGACGTATTTTTAATGGTGAGCAAGCCTTTTCCTGTCCAGTGGTGTATATTACATTGTTTTAATGGTGAGCAAGCCTTTTCCTGTCCAGTGGTGTATATTACATTGTTTTAATGGTGAGCAAGCCTTTTCCTGTCCAGTGGTGTATATTACATTGTTTTAATGGTGAGCAAGCCTTTTCCTGTCCAGTGGTGTATATTACATTGTTTTAATGGTGAGCAAGCCTTTTCCTGTCCAGTGGTGTATATTACATTGTTTTAATGGTGAGCAAGCCTTTTCCTGTCCAGTGGTGTATATTACATTGTTTTAATGGTGAGCAAGCCTTTTCCTGTCCAGTGGTGTATATTACATTGTTTTGATGGTGAGCAAGCCTTTTCCTGTCCAGTGGTGTATATTACATTGTTTTAATGGTGAGCAAGCCTTTTCCTGTCCAGTTGTGTATATTACATTGTTTTAATGGTGAGCAAGCCTTTTCCTGTCCAGTGGTGTATATTACATTGTTTTAATGGTGAGCAAGCCTTTTCCTGTCCAGTGGTGTATATTACATTGTTTTAATGGTGAGCAAGCCTTTTCCTGTCCAGTGGTGTATATTACATTGTTTTAATGGTGAGCAAGCCTTTTCCTGTCCAGTGGTGTATATTACATTGTTTTAATGGTGAGCAAGCCTTTTCCTGTCCAGTGGTGTATATTACATTGTTTTAATGGTGAGCAAGCCTTTTCCTGTCCAGTGGTGTGGTGTATATTACATTGTTTTAATGGTGAGCAAGCCTTTTCCTGTCCAGTGGTGTGGTGTATATTACATTGTTTTAATGGTGAGCAAGCCTTTTCCTGTCCAGTGGTGTATATTACATTGTTTTAATGGTGAGCAAGCCTTTTCCTGTCCAGTGGTGTATATTACATTGTTTTAATGGTGAGCAAGCCTTTTCCTGTCCAGTGGTGTATATTACATTGTTTTAATGGTGAGCAAGCCTTTTCCTGTCCAGTGGTGTATATTACATTGTTTTAATGGTGAGCAAGCCTTTTCCTGTCCAGTGGTGTATATTACATTGTTTTAATGGTGAGCAAGCCTTTTCCTGTCCAGTGGTGTATATTACATTGTTTTAATGGTGAGCAAGCCTTTTCCTGTCCAGGGGTGTTGTGTATATTACATTGTTTGATGCCTTATTATTGTATTCCCAATCACCATCCATCTCATCTCTGCTCAGGCAGTAGCAGCCAGCCATCTACCGCTGTGCTCCCCAAAGACTCCTGATACAGGCTAGCTGGCTAGCTGGGTGGCTAGTTGGCTAGCTTGCTAGCTGGGTGGCTAGTTGGCTGGATAGCTGGATAGCAGGATAGCTGGCTGCTGGCTCCTGGCTGTTTGGCTGACTGGCTGTCTGTCTGGCTGGCTGGCTGGCTAGCTGGCTAGCTGGCTGGCTGTCTGGCTGGCTGTCTGGCTGGCTGGCTGGCTAGCTGACTGGCTGGCTAGCTAGCTGACTGGCTGTCTGGCTGTCTGGCTGGCTAGCTGGATAGCTGGCTGGCTGTCTGGCTGGCTGGCTGGCTGGCTAGCTGGATAGCAGGATAGCTGGCTGCTGGCTACTGGCTGTTTGGCTGACTGGCTAGCTGGATAGCAGGATAGCTGGCTGCTGGCTACTGGCTGTTTGGCTGACTGGCTAGCTGGATAGCAGGATAGCTGGTTGCTGGCTGGCTGGCTGCCGGGCTAGCTGTCTGGCTAGCTGGCTGGCTACTGGCTGGCTGGCTGGCTACTGGCTAGCTGGCTGGCTGCTGGCTGGCTGGCTACCGGCTAGCTGGCTACTGGCTGGCTGGCTAGCTGGCTGTCTGGCTGCCTGGCTAGCTGTCTGGCTAGCTGGCTGGCTACTGGCTGGCTGGCTGGCTACTAGCTAGCTGGCTACTGGCTAGCTGGCTACTGGCTAGCTGGATAGCAGGATAGCTGGCTGCTGGCTGGCTGGCTACTGGCTAGCTGGCTGGCTACTGGCTGGCTGGCTGGCTACTGGCTAGCTGGCTGGCTACTGGCTGGCTGGCTGGCTACTAGCTAGTTGGCTACTGGCTAGCTGGCTAGCTGCCTGCCGTCCTACCAAATCCCCAGTAGTTCTTCACAGTAGATAAGGAATACTTTTAACACTGCTAAATAACAACTATCAATCAATTAGATGTATTGTCATGTAGAGATACCTAATCAACCGCTCTCTATCCCTTTCATGTGTCTCTTCCTCTCTGTGTCTGCCGGTCTCCCGGCATGAACCAATGAGAACAGGCAGCTGTACTGTAGACACAATGGTTTCAGGTCGTTGCAGTTAATTGCCGGGGTGGTAGGGTAGCCTAGTGGTTAGAGCGTTGGACTACTAACCGAAAGGTTGCAAGTTCAAATCCCCGAGCTGACAAGGTACAAATCTGTCGTTCTGCCCCTGAACAAGGCAGTTAACCCACTGTTGCTAGGCCGTCATTGAAAATAAGAATTTGTTCTTAACTGACTTGCCGCTAGTTAAATAAAGAAAAAATAAAAAAATTACCACCTTTACTGCGCTTAAAAGCTACAATATGTACATTTTTGGACAACATGGCCAAATTCACATAGAAATGTGATTTATAGATTTGTTCTATGAGCGCTATTTATATACTTCCTGTTCCGAAGTTTAGTTTTTGTGGCTTTTACTTTCAAATAGCTGAATATACCATTTTTTTGGTGTGGGAAAATATATTTCGCTGCGGTTTAGATGGTATAATGATTCTCCACAAAATGACTGCTTGTTTTGTCACATAAACTGAAATGTGGCGAACTATTCGAATTATAGCAACCAGGAAATGACGGAGCGATTTCTGCATTGTGCATCTTTAACTATAAGGAGTTGGACAACGTGTCCCAGTGAAAAACATCTCTAGAGAAACGGCACAAACGGTGAATTGAGCCGTAAAACCCAGAACTAAATGGAATAAAAAAAATTCGCTGGTAACTTTCCCCAAATTCCCAGATTTCCCAGAAATCCCAGTTGGAGGATTCTCTGATTTTATTGCTTATTTCTGCCAAATTCCAAGGGAAACTTCCAACCCGGGATTTTTGCAGCCCGAGCTACGCCTCGTAGCTACCAACTGGAACAGTGTCTCACCTTGATGTACTGAAAGGGCCGGAACATTCCTCCCAGCCAGATGTATATGGTGGAGTTGATGGCGGTGGATATTCCATCGAAGGTGTTGGCCACCACCAGGAAGTGGTATGGACCCACGGAAAAGAACTCCCAGTCGTAGGCCCCAGACGTCTCGAGGGTCTGATTCACCTCAAACACCTTGGTGCCCGGATTCCACCGGTAAATCACACTGTCGATGTTGTGATTGTTGTCACCTAGGAAACACACGGAAGGGATTGTATACCACAACACAAACTGTACCTTTCAACCCTTTTAAACTTTCAACTGGACATGCTAACCTCTCACCATTACAATATCAAGACATCCGGTTTGGAGCGAGCGGTCGCATTTGCATTCGCTCTGCAGGTAGTATAAATTTTCATTACATTTTATTACATTTCATTATAGTACAACGGTTTAATTTGTCTAACCTTAGCAATTTCTTCTTAGCTAGCTACTTAGCCGTCTGTGTATAAAAGATAATTGCGTATTTATCGTATTTCGTCGCCTATCGTAGCCCAGCAGCTAGCAAACGTCCACCGTCTACCGTATAACTTTTCATTACATTTCATTATAGTACAACGGTCTGATTTTCATTTTCATTACAGTACAACGGTTTGATTTGTTTGATCTTAGCTAGCTACATAGCCGTCTTTGCATCAAACATAATTGTGTAGTTATTGAGGTTCGCCAGCCAGCTATTTTCGCCCTAACGTAACGCAACGTAGCCAACACGGCTAGCTAGCCAGCTTGCCACCGAATAGCAGCATTGTAGAAACGAGCGCATTACAACGTAACGACTTGATCAGTGTAGTGTTGGCTGACTACACAGTTGTCTTTGCTATCTTTGATTTGTATTTGTTCGATCTTAGCTAGCTACTTAGCTGGCTACATAGCCGTCTTTGTATCGGTGATAATTGTGTAGTTATCAAGGTTCGCTGAGGTTCGCTAGCCAGGTATTCTCGCCCTAACGTAACGTAACGTAGTAAACCCTGCTAGCTAGCCAGCTAGCCACCAATTAGCAGCACTGTAGAAACGATTACATTACAACGGAACGACTTGACTTGTGTAGTGTTAGCTAGCTACATAGTTTTCTCTGCTATCTTTGTATCTAAGATAATTGTGTAGCTTTGAGTAATTATCGGTTAGCTAGCCAGCTATTTTTTCGCCTGCCGCGCTGCCGTCCTCCTACCTAGCCAACGCTGCTAGCTAGCCAACTTCTACCGAATAGCAGCACTGTAGAAACTTACATTACAACGGAACGACTTGATTAGCGTAGTGTTAGCTAGTTGTCTTTGCTGTCCTTGTATCCACGATAATTGTGTAGTTTAGAGAAATTTAGTGAAATTGTCGAGGTTACCTAGCCAGCTTCACTTTCAACAACGTAGCTACTGCTAGCCAGGCTACTTCACCAGCCAGCAGTACTATATCATTTTAGTCAATAAGATCTTGTATTTTATTTTTATTTTTTTGCAACGTAAGCTTAACTTTCTGAACATTCGAGACGTGTAGCCCACTTGTCATTCTAATCTCCTTTGCATTAGCGTAGCCTCTTCTGTAGCCTGTCAACCATGTGTCTGTCTATCCCTGTTCTCTCCTCTCTGCACAGACCATACAAACGCTTCACACCGCGTGGCCGCGCCCACCCTAACCTGGTGGTCCCAGCCCGCACGACCCACGTGGAGTTCCAGGTCTCCGGTAGCCTCTGGAACTGCCGATCTGCGGCCAACAAGGCAGAGCTCATCTCAGCCTATGCGTCCCTCCAGTCCCTCGACTTCCTGGCACTGACGGAAACATGGCTCACCACAGATAACACTGCTACTCCTACTGCTCTCTCTTCGTCTGCCCACGTGTTCTCGCACACCCCGAGACCTTCTGGTCAGCGGGGTGGTGGCACCGGGATCCTCATCTCTCCCAAGTGGTCATTCTCTCTTTCTCCCCTTACCCATCTGTCTATCGCCTCCTTTGAATTCCATGCTGTCACAGTTACCAGCCCTTTCAAGCTTAACATCCTTATCATTTATCGCCCTCCAGGTTCCCTTGGAGAGTTCATCAATGAGCTTGATGCCTTGATAAGCTCCTTTCCTGAGGACGGCTCACCTCTCACAGTTCTGGGTGACTTTAACCTCCCCATGTCTACCTTTGACTCATTCCTCTCTGCCTCCTTCTTTCCACTCCTCTCCTCTTTTGACCTCACCCTCTCACCTTCCCCCCCTACTCACAAGGCAGGCAATACGCTTGACCTCATCTTTACTAGATGCTGTTCTTCCACTAACCTCATTGCAACTCCCCTCCAAGTCTCCGACCACTACCTTGTATCCTTTTCCCTCTCGCTCTCATCCAACACTTCCCACACTGCCCCTACTCGGATGGTATCGCGCCGTCCCAACCTTCGCTCTCTCTCCCCCGCTACTCTCTCCTCTTCCATCCTATCATCTCTTCCCTCTGCCCAAACCTTCTCCAACCTATCTCCTGATTCTGCCTCCTCAACCCTCCTCTCCTCCCTTTCTGCATCCTTTGACTCTCTATGTCCCCTATCCTCCAGGCCGGCTCGGTCCTCCCCTCCCGCTCCGTGGCTCGACGACTCATTGCGAGCTCACAGAACAGGGCTCCGGGCAGCCGAGCGGAAATGGAGGAAAACTCGCCTCCCTGCGGACCTGGCATCCTTTCACTCCCTCCTCTCTACATTTTCCTCTTCTGTCTCTGCTGCTAAAGCCACTTTCTACCACTCTAAATTCCAAGCATCTGCCTCTAACCCTAGGAAGCTCTTTGCCACCTTCTCCTCCCTCCTGAATCCTCCTCCCCCTCCCCCCCCCTCCTCCCTCTCTGCAGACGACTTCGTCAACCATTTTGAAAAGAAGGTCGACGACATCCGATCCTCGTTTGCTAAGTCAAACGACACCGCTGGTTCTGCTCACACTGCCCAACCCTGTGCTTTGACCTCTTTCTCCCCTCTCTCTCCAGATGAAATCTCGCGTCTTGTGACGGCCGGCCGCCCAACAACCTGCCCGCTTGACCCTATCCCCTCCTCTCTTCTCCAGACCATTTCCGGAGACCTTCTACCTTACCTCACCTCGCTCATCAACTCATCCCTGACCGCTGGCTACGTCCCTTCCGTCTTCAAGAGAGCGAGAGTTGCACCCCTTCTGAAAAAACCTACACTCGATCCCTCCGATGTCAACAACTACAGACCAGTATCCCTTCTTTCCTTTCTCTCCAAAACTCTTGAACGTGCCGTCCTTGGCCAGCTCTCCTGCTATCTCTCTCAGAATGACCTTCTTGATCCAAATCAGTCAGGTTTCAAGACTAGTCACTCAACTGAGACTGCTCTTCTCTGTATCACGGAGGCGCTCCGCACTGCTAAAGCTAACTCTCTCTCCTCTGCTCTCATCCTTCTAGACCTATCGGCTGCCTTCGATACTGTGAACCATCAGATCCTCCTCTCCACCCTCTCCGAGTTGGGCATCTCCGGCGCGGCCCACGCTTGGATTGCGTCCTACCTGACAGGTCGCTCCTACCAGGTGGCGTGGCGAGAATCTGTCTCCTCACCACGCGCTCTCACCACTGGTGTCCCCCAGGGCTCTGTTCTAGGCCCTCTCCTATTCTCGCTATACACCAAGTCACTTGGCTCTGTCATAACCTCACATGGTCTCTCCTATCATTGCTATGCAGACGACACACAATTAATCTTCTCCTTTCCCCCTTCTGATGACCAGGTGGCGAATCGCATCTCTGCATGTCTGGCAGACATATCAGTGTGGATGACGGATCACCACCTCAAGCTGAACCTCGGCAAGACGGAGCTGCTCTTCCTCCCGGGGAAGGACTGTCCGTTCCATGATCTCGCCATCACGGTTGACAACTCCATTGTGTCCTCCTCCCAGAGCGCTAAGAACCTTGGCGTGATCCTGGACAACACCCTGTCGTTCTCCACCAACATCAAGGCGGTGGCCCGTTCCTGTAGGTTCATGCTCTACAACATCCGCAGAGTACGACCCTGCCTCACACAGGAAGCGGCGCAGGTCCTAATCCAGGCACTTGTCATCTCCCGTCTGGATTACTGCAACTCGCTGTTGGCTGGGCTCCCTGCCTGTGCCATTAAACCCCTACAACTCATCCAGAACGCCGCAGCCCGTCTGGTGTTCAACCTTCCCAAGTTCTCTCACGTCACCCCGCTCCTCCGCTCTCTCCACTGGCTTCCAGTTGAAGCTCGCATCCGCTACAAGACCATGGTGCTTGCCTACGGAGCTGTGAGGGGAACGGCACCTCAGTACCTTCAGGCTCTGATCAGGCCCTACACCCAAACAAGGGCACTGCGTTCATCCACCTCTGGCCTGCTCGCCTCCCTACCACTGAGGAAGTACAGTTCCCGCTCAGCCCAGTCAAAACTGTTCGCTGCTCTGGCACCCCAATGGTGGAACAAACTCCCTCACGACGCCAGGACAGCGGAGTCAATCACCACCTTCCGGAGACACCTGAAACCCCACCTCTTCAAGGAATACCTAGGATAAAGCAATCCTTCTGCCCCCCCCCCCCCCCCCCCCCTTAAAATGATCTAGATGCACTATTGTAAAGTGGCTGTTCCACTGGATGTCATAAGGTGAATGCACCAATTTGTAAGTCGCTCTGGATAAGAGCGTCTGCTAAATGACTTAAATGTAAATGTAAATAACAGGGGAGGTTAGCATTTTATATCATAACCCCAAGACATGCTAACCTCTCACCATTACAATAACAGGGGAGGTTAGCATTTTATATCATACTCCCAAGACATGCTAACCTCTCACCATTACAATAACAGGGGAAGTTAGCATTTTATATCATAACCCCAAGACATGCTAACCTCTCACCATTACAATAACAGGGGAGGTTAGCATTTTATATCATACCTCCAAGACATGCTAACCTCTCACCATTACAATAACAGGGGAGGTTAGCATTTTATATCATACCACCAAGACATGCTAACCTCTTACCATTACAATAACAGGGGAGATTAGCATTTTATATCATAACCCCAAGACATGCTAACCTCTCACCATTACAATAACAGGGGAGGTTAGCATTTTATATCATAACCCCAAGACATGCTAATCTCTCACCATTACAATAACAGGGGAGGTTAGCATTTTATATCATACCCCCAAGACATGCTAACCTCTCACCATTACAATAACAGGGGAGGTTAGCATTTTATATCATAACCCCAAGACATGCTAACCTCTCACCATTACAATAACAGGGGAGGTTAGCATTTTATATCATAACCCCAAGAAATGCTAACCTTTCACCATTACAATAACAGGGAAGTTAGCATTTTATATCATACCCCCATAGGCAGGATATATGCTTTGAGCCAATAGGCAGGATATATGCTTTAAGCCAATAGGCAGGATATGTGCTACGAGCCAGTAGACAGGACATATGCTTTGAGCCAATAGGCAGGATATATGCTTTGAGCCAGTAGGCAGGATATATGCTTTGAGCCAATAGGCAGGATATATGCTTTGAGCCAATAGGCAGGATATATGCTTTGAGCCAATAGACAGGATATGTGCTACGAGCCAGTAGACAGGATATATGCTTTGAGCCAATAGGCAGGCTATATGCTTTGAGCCAATAGGCAGGATATATGCTTTGAGCCAATAGGCAGGATATATGCTTTGAGCCAATAGGCAGGATATATGCTTTGAGCCAATAGGCAGGATATATGCTTTGAGCCAATAGGCAGGATATACTGTATGCTTTGAGCCAAAACATGAAGAATTATCATTCACGACTGTCAGTGATTGTCTTTTTTTAATTTTTATGTATTTTTTTTGGTACGCCTAACTTGGTGTTTGAGGGTATTAAAAATCAAAGTTGCAATATGTTATGCATATTCTGTATTAATATTCAATAGGTCTACATCTGTCGTTACAAACTTTGATTGGGAAATGATGACGGAAAAATAAACAAATAGCACTAGACCACATAGTGTAACGGTGCAATGTTAAAGGCAAACGTAAAACAACTGTGAAGCTACCGACACGACATACACCTGAAGGCCCTTCTACCTGACTTCATACACAGGCTGTAGGCTTTGTTTTTTTGTGTGTATTTGGATCAGATTATCTTGGATTTTGTCATTCCTGTGGCTCTTTGCATCCCGTATCTGTGTGCACACCCTTCTCTCCACCTCTCTTTCCCTCCACCTCCAGACCTCTCCTTCCCTCCATCTCTCTTTCCCTCCACCTCCAGACCTCTCCTTCCCTCCATCTCTCTTTCCCTCCACCTCCAGACCTCTCCTTCCCTCCATCTCTCTTTCCCTCCACCTCCAGACCTCTCCTTCCCTCCATCTCTCTTTCCCTCCACCTCTAGACCTCTCCTTCCCTCCATCTCTCTTTCCCTCCACCTCTAGACCTCTCCTTCCCTCCATCTCTCTTTCCCTCCACCTCTAGACCTCTCCTTCCCTCCATCTCTCTTTCCCTCCACCTCTAGACCTCTCCTTCCCTCCATTTCTCTTTCCCTCCACCTCTAGACCTCTCCTTCCCTCCATTTCTCTTTCCCTCCACCTCTAGACCTCTCCTTCCCTCCATTTCTCTTTCCCTCCACCTCTAGACCTCTCCTTCCCTCCATTTCTCTTTCCCTCCACCTCTAGACCTCTCCTTCCCTCCATTTCTCTTTCCCTCCACCTCTAGACCTCTCCTTCCCTCCATCTCTCTTTCCCTCCACCTCTAGACCTCTCCTTCCCTCCATCTCTCTTTCCCTCCACCTCTAGACCTCTCCTTCCCTCCATCTCTCTTTCCCTCCACCTCTCTTTCCCTCCATCTCTCTTTCTCTCCACCTCTCTTTCCCTCAACCTATAGACCTCTCTTTCCCTCCATCTCTAGACCTCTCTTTCTCTCCACCTCTCCATCCCTCCATCTCTCCTTCTCGCCACCTCTCCTTCCCTCCACCTCTCTTTCCCTCCATCTATAGACCTCTCTTTCCCTCCATCTCTCTTTCCCTCCACCTCTCTTTCCCTCAACCTCTAGACCTCTCCATCCCTCCATCTCTCCATCTCTCCACCTCTCTTTCCCTCCATCTCTAGACCTATCCATCCCTCCATCTCTCCATCTCTCCACCTCGCTTTCCCTCCACTTCTAGACCTCTCCTTCCCTCCATTTCTCTTTCCCTCCACCTCTCGACCTCTCCTTCCCTCCATCTCTCCTTCTCTCCACCTCGCTTTCCCTCAACCTCTAGATCTCTCTTTCCCTCCATCTCTCTTTCCCTCCACCTCTAGACCTCTCCTTCCCTCCATTTCTCTTTCCCTCCACCTCTAGACCTCTCCTTCCCTCCATTTCTCTTTCCCTCCACCTCTAGACCTCTCCTTCCCTCCATTTCTCTTTCCCTCCACCTCTAGACCTCTCCTTCCCTCCATCTCTCTTTCCCTCCACCTCTAGACCTCTCCTTCCCTCCATTTCTCTTTCCCTCCACCTCTAGACCTCTCCTTCCCTCCATCTCTCTTTCCCTCCACCTCTAGACCTCTCCTTCCCTCCATTTCTCTTTCCCTCCACCTCTAGACCTCTCCTTCCCTCCATCTCTCTTTCCCTCCACCTCTAGACCTCTCCTTCCCTCCATCTCTCTTTCCCTCCACCTCTAGACCTCTCCTTCCCTCCATCTCTCTTTCCCTCCACCTCTAGACCTCTCCTTCCCTCCATCTCTCCTTCCCTCCACCTCTCCATCCCTCCATCCCTCCACCTCCATATCCCTCCATCTCTCTTTCCCTCCACCTCCAGACCTCTCCTTCCCTCCCCCCTTTCTTCCCTCCCTCTCTCCCCCTCTCCCCCTCTCCTTCCCTCCACCTCTCCCCCTCTCATTCCCTCCACCTCTCCCCCTTCTCATTCCCTCCACCTCTCCCTTCCCATCCTGTGAAGTTATAGTGTTCCCTCTCTTTCATTGATCAAAGCTCAAAAGACCCATAAAGAGCCATAAAGGAGCGCTTTTCATGGATCTAACAAGACATCTAACAGTTATATCAGAGCAACCCCACATCAGCACAGCCTGTACACCTGCAGCAGCTGGCCCTCTGCCAGCACGTAGAAGCCCGCAGCCCCCAGCCCCCAGCCCAGCAGCCCTTGTTGGTCCAGTGATGCCAGCAGAGAGACCGTGGACTGAGAGTAGTCAGGGAGGTATTCTTGGTTGGGAAATCTTACTGGTCTTTAAACATTGTATTGTAATTTGCTGAGCACAATCTTTGCCTGGGATTATCGGTGGAATTGAATCCTTTTCTCCCATAATCCTTCCAAAGTTTACAACACAGTCGTAATTGGCAGACAGACTGCATTGTACCTCGCCTGTTGTCTCTTAGCTGGCCATCACATACAAGGGTTAGTTGTGAGTTCTGTGATTACCTGCTCTGTGATTTGGCAGGGGGTACCTTACCTCGTCTGTGATTGGCCACAGCCAGGAAATGTTGTTCCTGTATGCTGAAGGCCTCCCAGTCCAGAGCACTGTGTGTCTCTATGGTCTGATAGGGTAGGAACATTAACTTCCTGCTGCTCCATTTGTAGATCACTGACTCCTCCCACTCCCCGCCGGGCTGGCCCTTGGAGTTAGCCACTGCTAGGAACATCTGTGACAGGAGGACAATCAAATCAAATCAAATGTTATTTGTCACATGTGCCGAATACAACAGTGAAATGCTTACTTACAAGCCCTTAACCAACAGTGCAGTTTTAAAGAAAAATACCTACAAAAAATAAATAAATAAAGTAACAAATAATTAAAGAGCAGCACAAAAAATAACAATAGAGAGACTATATACAGGGTGTTACGGTACAGAGTCAATGTGGAGGCTATATACAGGGTGTTACGGTACCCCCTGAGTCAATGTGGAGACTATATACAGGGGGTACTGGTACAGAGTCAATGTGGAGGCTATATACAGGGTGTTACGGTACAGAGTCAATGTGGAGGCTATGTACAGGGTGTTACGGTACAGAGTCAATGTGGAGGCTATATACAGGGTGTTACGGTACAGAGTCAATGTGGAGGCTATATACAGGGTGTTACGGTACAGAGTCAATGTGGAGACTATATACAGGGGGTACTGGTACAGAGTCAATGTGGAGGCTATATACAGGGGGTACCGGTATAGAGTCAATGTGGAGACTATATACAGGGGGTACTGGTACAGAGTCAATGTGGAGGCTATATACAGGGGGTACCGGTATAGAGTCAATGTGGAGGCTATATACAGGGGGTACCGGTACAGAGTCAATGTGGAGGCTATATACAGGGTGTTACGGTACAGAGTCAATGTGGAGGCTATATACAGGGGGTACGGGTACAGAGTCAATGTGGAGGCTATATACAGGGGGTACCGGTACAGAGTCAATGTGGAGGCTATATACAGGGGGTACTGGTACAGAGTCGATGTGCGGGGGTACTGGTTAGTCAAGGTAATTGAGGTAATATGTACATGTATGTAGAGTTATTAAAGTGACTATGCATAGATAATAAACAGAGAGTAGCAGCAATGTAAAAGAGGGGTGGGGGGCAATGCAAGTAGTCTGGGTAGATATATGATTCGATTTACAGGAGTCTTATGGCTTGGGGTTGGAAGCTCTTTAGAAGCCTCTTGGACCTAGACTTGGCGCTCCGGTACCGCTTGCTGTGCGGTAGCAGTTTGAACAGTCTATGACTAGGGTGGCTGGAGTCTTTGACAATTTTTTGGGCCTTCCTCTGACACCGCCTGGTATAGAGGACCTGGATGGCAGGAAGCTTGGCCCCAGTGATGTACTGGGCCGTATGCATTACCCTCTGTAGTGCCTTGCAGTCAGAGGCCGAGCAGTTGCCATACCAGGCAGTGATGCAACCAGTCAGGATGCTCTCGATGGTGCAGCTGTAGAACCTTTTGAGGATCTGAGGATCCATGTTAAATCTTTCCAGTTTTCTGAGGGGGAATAGGTTTTGTTGTGCCCTCTTCACGACTGTCTTGGTGTGCTTGGACCATGATAGTTTGTTGGTGATGTGGACATCAAGGAACTTGAAGCTCCCGACCTGCTCCACTACAGCCCCGTCGATGAGAATGGGGGCGTGCTCGGTCCTCCTTTTCCTGTAGTCCACGATCAGCTCCTTTGTCTTGATCACGTTGAGGGAGAGGTTGTTGTCCTAGCAACACACGTCCAGGTCTCTGACCTCCTCCCTATAGGCTGTCTCGTCGTTGTCGGTGATCAGGCCTACCACTGTTGTGTCATCGGCAAACTTAATGATGGTGTTGGAGTCGTGCCTGGCCATGCAGTCGTGGGTGAACAGGGAGTACAGGAGTGGACTGAGCACACACCCCTGAGGGGCCCCAGTGTTGAGGATCAGCGGGCCAGATGTGTTATTACCTACCCTCACCACCTGGGGGCGGCCCGTCAGGAAGTCCAGGATCCAGTTGCAGAGAGAGGTGTTTAGTCCCAGGGTCCTTAGCTTAGTGATGAGCTTCGTGGGCACTATGGTGTTGAACACTGAGCTGTAGTCAATGAATAGCATTTCTCACATAGGTGTTCCTTCTGTCCAGGTGGAAAAGGGCAGTGTGGAGAGCAATAGAGATTGCATCATCTGTGGATCTGTTGGGGCGGTATGCAAATTGGAGTGGGTCTAGGGTTTCTGGGATAATGGTGTTGATGTGAGCAATTACCAGCCTTTAAAGCACTTCATGGCTACAGACGTGAGCGCTACGGCTCGGTAGTCATTTAGGCAGGTTTCCTTAGTGTTCTTGGGCAAATGCACTATGGGGGTGTGCTTAAAACATGTTGATATTACAGACTCAGACAGGGAGAGGTTGAAAATGTCAGTGAAGACACTTGCCAGTGGGTCAGCACATGCTCGCAGTACACGTCCTGGTAATCCGTCTGGCCCTGTGGCCTTATGAATGTTGACCTGTTTAAAGGTCTTACTCACATCGGCTGCGGAGAGCGTGATCACAGTCGTCCAGGAACAGCTGGTGCTCTCATGCATGTTTCAGTGTTACTTGCCTCGACGCGAGCATAGAAGGCATTTAGCTCGCCTGGTAGGCTCGTGTCACTGTGCAGCTCTCGGCTGTGCTTCCCCTTGTAGTCTGTAATGGTTTGCAAGCCCTGCCACATCCCATGAGCGTCAGAGCCGGTGTAGTACGATTTGATCTTGGTCCTGTATTGAAGCTTTGCCTGTTTGATGGTTCGTCGGAGAGCTTAGCTGGCGTCCGGGTTAGTCCTTGAAAGGGCTAAAGCTCTAGCCTTTAGCTCAGTGTGGATGTTGTCTAAAATTCATGGCTTCTGGTTGGGATATGTACGTACGGTCACTGTGGGGATGACGTCGTTGATGTACTTATTAATGAAGCCGGTGACTGATGTGGAAAACTCCTCAATGTCATCGGATGAATCCCGGAAACATATTCCGGTTTGTGTGAGCGAAACGGTCCTGAAGCTTAGAATCCGCTTCACCGGACCACTTCCGTGTTAAGCGCGTCACTGGTACTTCCTGTTTGAGTTTTTTTTGCTTGTAAGCAGGAATCAGAAGGAAAAGATTTATGTTCCGACTTGCCAAATGGAGGGCGAGGAAGAGCTTTGTACGCGTCTGTATGTGGAGTAAAGGTGATATAGAGTTGTTTGCACCTCTCGTCTAACAGGTGACATAAAGGAATTGTCCGTAGAGCTCCGAGACATGCTGGTAGAAATGAAGACAGATGTCAGCTTTTACCCCCCCCCCCCCCTTGAACCCGACACCGAAGTTCTTGCTGAAGCTCAGCCAAGTTTCAGAGAAATATAGGATATTACAGTTCTTCAGGTCTCGCTGATAGGATAGTCTCGATCGGAGCTCGTCCAGTTTGTTCTCCTGTGATTGTAAATTCGCCAATAGAACAGTGGGTAGAGAGGTGGATTATTTTCTCTCCGCCTTAGCTTCATCGGGGTGCCCGCACGTCAGCCTCTTTCTCTGGCGAGTGTCAGGGATCAGGGCCTGGTCCAGGGTGAGCAGTATGTCCTGTGCTGCTGATTCATTTTGAAGTAGAAATCTTAATACAAAATCGAGGTTAATGAATGTTCTGTTGTCGAGGCTCTTTATTGGGACAGGATGTACAAAAAAAAAAAAGTTAAGATCAGCGGAAAACCCCCCTAATAGTAGAATGGGTCCGGAGCCGTAAAATGTCCGCTATACATTCCACTTTATACTCTGAGTGAGCATCTTCTGATGTAAAAATTATAGTTCATTCACAGTCAAGTTTACTACAATCTTTCTTCACATCAAATATAACGTAACCAATGATCAAGATGAACACGGTGAACACGGTGAGTGAGAAAACACCTAATGTCCGTCCAAAATGGAACCCTATTCCCTACCATAGTGCACTACTTTTTGACCAGGGCCCATAGGTCTCTGGTCAAAAGTAGTGCACTATATAGGGAATAGGGTGCCCTTTCAGACACAGCCCAGTGATAAGTAGACTGCAGCAGGTATTGACAGAACAGAGAACCAAACGGCTTCTGACTCCTAGCTGTAATTAACTGTGAGATGACACTTAAGGGGAAGTGGGGGAGGTTGTAGTCATAAATCATCATTATAAACATCAGACAAAATACATTTCTGTGATTATACACGTGTGTGTGATTTACGACAGTAGCCTTCAGCTCCCCCCCTCCTCGGTTCGTGACCACATCAAAGACCTCTCTGTGCTGGGACTGGGAACAGCTGTGGACATTACACAGGGTTTGTGTTGTGTTTGCTCTAGGGGGGTGCAGTCTCTGTTGTTGTTGAGAGCAGAAAGACTCGACCGGTTTTCCCAGAGGTCTGAGGAATCATCATTCAGCTAAACTGGTTGAGATGATGTCATCACAAACAGCCATGGCCGCTGGGAAAGTTTACCACGTCAAACTAGTCACTAGTCGTATTAAGATTACTTTAATCTGGCACCCTACTCTGTTTTGTAGTGCACTACTTTTGACCTCAGTCCTATGGGTCCTGGCACCCTATTCCGTACATAGTGCACTACTTTTGACCTCAGTCCTATGGGCCCTGGCACCCTATTCCCTACATAGTGCACTACTTTTGACCATAGACCATACCTACACAGGTACTCACCTTGTTGCCCACAGTAAAGAACTTCCATGCCCGTGCTTCATAGGTGATGATGTTCTGATACACTTGAAACTTCCCATCCACCCACTTGTAGATCCCAGAGCCCGGCTTGGTCTCGCGATTGGCTGTGGCAGCGAACAGTCCTTGGGAGGGGATGTGAAACACTTCGATGTCGAACGTCTCCGAGTTGGTGTAAAGGTCTTGGTAATCTTCAACGTAGTCCAGACGCTCTTTCTCTGTGCGTTAGAGACTAGCGTTATTCAGTTGGTCAGTTGTCACTGATGCATCTAGGCTATAGAATAAGTGATTATTCCTGAACACAAGACAACATTTCGACCAGGAAGAGGGTTTACCCTGGTGCTGGAGTGCCAGAGCCAAACTACCAACTTCTGGTTCCACCAATCACCTCACCAAACATAGTTGGCTAAATTATTCACACCTGGTCTCCCATTGAGACAGTAATAGGGCACCATGACATGCCTGTGGCACTGCAGATCCAGGGTTGCCTGGTTAGTGCCCTAAACACAATACCCCATAATGACATCACAATACCCCATAATGACATCACAATACCCCATAATGACATCACAATACCCCATAATGACATCACAATACTCCTGGTCTGAAATCTATTACTTCAGTCAGACACAAATCTCACCTTGCAGCAGAGGCAGCCACAGCCGTCCATCACACAGGAACAGGCCTTTCTTCAGTGTGTTAAACCACAGCTGACCTTGCTCTGCCCTGGCACAGGGAGGCTGGGTCCCCGGGGTTATACGCACTTCCGCCTCTGTTACGGAGGAGAGAGAGAGCGTTGAGGCGAATTTCATTTTAAATTGAAGCAAATGGAATTGAATTGATCCTGATGATCCTATTCAATTGTCGTACATGTCTGGTGACTAGATGTATGGGGAAACAATATTGATGTGTATCGACAGCTCCTAACCAATACTGAGATGTATTGACAGCTCCTAACCAATACTGAGATGTATTGACAGCTCCTAATCAATACTGAGATGTATTGACAGCTCCTAACCAATACTGAGATGTATTGACAGCTCCTAATCAATACTGAGATGTATTGACAGCTCCTAACCAATACTGAGATGTATTGACAGCTCCTAATCAATACTGAGATGTATTGACAGCTCCTAACCAATACTGAGATGTATTGACAGCTCCTAACCAATACTGAGATGTATTGACAGCTCCTAATCAATACTGAGATGTATTGACAGCTCCTAATCAATACTGAGATGTATTGACAGCTCCTAACCAATACTGAGATGTATTGACAGCTCCTAACCAATACTGAGATGTATTGACAGCTCCTAACCAATACTGAGATGTATTGACAGCTCCTAATCAATACTGAGATGTATTGACAGCTCCTAATCAATACTGAGATGTATTGACAGCTCCTAATCAATACTGAGATGTATCAATACTGAGATGTATTGACAGCTCCTAACCAATACTGAGATGTATTGACAGCTCCTAACCAATACTGAGATGTATTGACAGCTCCTAATCAATACTGAGATGTATTGACATCTCCTAACCAATGAGGTTATCTTGAGTATCATCAAATATATGTATTAATTCAAGTTTATCACTCCAACCTGAGAGGTGTAAAAACATTGATTGATTTAATGAATTTACTAAGTAACAGTGGTAGGCTGCTCCACAGGTAGACATTACATACACAATGACAGAGTATAAAAACCCCATAGAGCCTGGAGTCTTATTTCCCATGGTGGTCCTGCCGATACTAAACCTTGCTGCTGAGTGTTTTAACGTTGATGTCTTGATTGGTGGCAGCAGTTGAGCTTCCAGAATCTAAATCTACGCCCTCTCACCAAGACGATTCATTGTTCTGCCAAGGCAGTGAGAGCGGTGCCAAAACCACACTGAATCACTAATGATGAATGTTTTGTCAGCAGTAAACCAATAAGTTACGTTATTCAATGACCGATTTCATATTGACACTCAAGAGGATGACCAGACACATCCAGCTGTCTGAATTAAGTGTTTAGCTTGGATCCTATACACAAGTACTAAAAGTGTGAAGCGAACAAATTAGATCTTAAATACACAATTAGTGATGGATCCATTTATCGTTTCGTTTTGGAACCGATAGCGATACCTGACGTAACACTCTGATAGTCTTCATTCTGTTAAGCCTGCACAATGTCTGGGTCCCAAACGACACAATATTCAATAAATAGTGCCCTATTTTTATTTTTTTACCAGAGCCCTATAGCTACTGGCCAAATACAGTGCATTCGTATTCAGACCCCTTGACTTGCCCCCCCCCCCCCCAAAGAAATGACATTACAGCTTTATTTCCTCATCAATCTACACACAATACCCCATAATGACATCACAATACCCCATAATGACATCACAATACCCCATAATGACATCACAATACCCCATGATGACATCACAATACCCCATAATGGCCAAGTGAAAACAGATTTTTAGAAATGTTTGGAAATGTATAAAATAAAAAACAGAAATACCTTATTTACATAAGTATTCAGACCCTTTGCTATGAGACTCCAAATTGAGCTCAGGTGCATCCTGTTTCCATTGATCATCCTTGAGATGTTTCTACGACTTGATTGGAGTCCACCTGTGGTAAATTCAATTGATTGGACATGATTTAGAAAGGGCACACACCTGTCTATATAAGGTCCCACAGTTGACAGTGCATGTCAGAGCAAAAACCAAGCCATGAGGTCGAAGGAATTGTCCGTAGAGCTCTGAGACACATATCCCCAAGAACACAGTGGCCTCAGCGGCAGAGACTGTGAGACTAGTCAGGATTGAGGGAAAGATAAATGGAGCGAAGTACAGAGATCTTTGATGGAAACCTGCTCCAGAGCGTTCAGGACCTCAGATTGGGGTGAAGGTTCACCGTCCAACAGGACAACGACCTTAAGCACACAGCCAAGACAGCGCAGGAGTGGCTTCGGGACACATTTCTGAATGTCTTTGAGTGGCCCAGCCAGAGCCCGGACTTGAACCCGATCGAACATCTCTGGAGAGACCTGAAAATAGCTGTGCAGCGACGCTCCCCATCCAACCTGATAGAGCTTGAGAGGATCTGCAGAGAAGAATGGGAGATACTCCCCAAATACAGGTGTGCCAAGCTTGTAGCGTCATACCCAAGAAGACTCGAGGCGGTAATCGCTGCTAAAGGTGCTTCAACAAAGTACTGACTAAAGGGTCTGAATACTTATGGAAATGTGATATTTCAGTTTTTTATTTTGAATAAACTTGCAAAAATGATTTGTTTTTAATGTTGCTTTGTCATGATGAAGTATTGTGTGTGTAACGGATGTGAAATGGCTAGCTAGTTAGCGGGTACGCACTACTAGCGTTTCAATCAGTTACATCACTTGCTCTGAAACCTAGAAGTAGTGTTTCCCCTTGCTCTGCAAGGGCCGCGGCTTTTGTGGAGCGATGGGTAACGACGCTTCGTGGGTGTCAGTTGTTGATGTGTGCAGAGGGTCCCTGGTTAGCGCCCAGGTTGGGGCGAGGGGACGGTTTAAAGTTATACTGTTACATGTGTAGATTGATGAGGAAAAAACAATTTAAACCGGTTTTATAATAAGGCAGTAACGTAACAAAATGTGGAAAAAGTGAAGGGGTCTGAATACTTTCCGAATGCCCTGTATTTATATGGAATAGGTAATTTGAGCCTCCCCCATGTCTATCAGGAGAACGGCAGTATACACAACAAGCCGGTCCCTGTGTTTTCACAGAGAGACACATGAAACACCTGACCCTACATCACTGTCACAACCACTGACTCAAATCACAGATACAGTTACCCTGTTCACCATACCACCACAAACCCCAACTGTTTACAGCTATTAAACAAATACAATCCCAGCCAGTCATGGAGGGACAGAGAGAATCATATACCAGGAAGAATGTGATTGTTTTGGAGAGCTCAACGCAAGACCGTCCACAGGTCTACTCACCATGAGGATACAGAGGGTAGTATATCATCTCTACTCACCATAAGGATACAGAGGGTAGTATATCATCTCTACTCACCATAAGGATACAGAGGGTAGTATATCATCTCTACTCACCATGAGGATACAGAGGATACAGAGGGTAGTATATCATCTCTACTCACCATGAGGATACAGAGGGTAGTATATCATCTCTACTCACCATAAGGATACAGAGGGTAGTATATCATCTCTACTCACCATGAGGATACAGAGGGTAGTATATCATCTCTACTCACCATAAGGATACAGAGGGTAGTATATCATCTCTACTCACCATAAGGATACAGAGGGTAGTATATCATCTCTACTCACCATAAGGATACAGAGGGTAGTATATCATCTCTACTCACCATGAGGATACAGAGGGTAGAGGGTAGTATATCATCTCTACTCACCATAAGGATACAGAGGGTAGTATATCATCTCTACTCACCATAAGGATACAGAGGGTAGTATATCATCTCTACTCACCATGAGGATACAGAGGATACAGAGGGTAGTATATCATCTCTACTCACCATAAGGATACAGAGGGTAGTATATCATCTCTACTCACCATAAGGATACAGAGGATAGTATATCATCTCTACTCACCATAAGGATACAGAGGGTAGTATATCATCTCTACTCACCATAAGGATACAGAGGGTAGTATATCATCTCTACTCACCATAAGGATACAGAGGGTAGAGGGTAGTATATCATCTCTACTCACCATGAGGATACAGAGGGTAGTATATCATCTCTACTCACCATAAGGATACAGAGGGTAGTATATCATCTCTACTCACCATAAGGATACAGAGGATAGTATATCATCTCTACTCACCATGAGGATACAGAGGATACAGAGGGTAGTATATCATCTCTACTCACCATAAGGGTACAGAGGATAGAGGGTAGTATATCATCTCTACTCACCATAAGGATACAGAGGGTAGTATATCATCTCTACTCACCATAAGGATACAGGGGGACTATGTCATTCCCAGTGGGTGTGATGGGCATGGTGAGCAGGACCTGAGGGACTGCGAGGACTGCCAGTCTGGGGTCTGAAGAGGGACAAACTCGAGAGGTAGCATCTGACCCAGGCAACAGGACCAGCTGTCGCAGCAAACCCTGTGAGAGAGAGAGAGTTAGTAAGAGACCATGTGTAGCACACCCTATTATACAGAGAGACGGTAGTTATGGGTAATGTACCCTGTCATAGAGAGAGGAATTTTAGTTATGGGTAATGTACCCTGTCATAGAGAGAGGAATGTTAGTTATGGGTAATGTTCCCTGTCATAGAGAGAGGAATGTTAGTTATGGGTAATGTTCCCTGTCATAGAGAGAGGAATGTTAGTTATGGGTAATGTTCCCTGTCATAGAGAGAGGAATGTTAGTTATGGGTAATGGTCCCTGTCATAGAGAGAGGAATGTTAGTTATGGGTAATGTTCCCTGTCATAGAGAGAGGAATGTTAGTTATGGGTAATGGTCCCTGTCATAGAGAGAGGAATGTTAGTTATGGGTAATGTTCCCTGTCATAGAGAGAGGAATGTTAGTTATGGGTAATGTTCCCTGTCATAGAGAGAGGAATGTTAGTTATGGGTAATGTTCCCTGTCATAGAGAGAGGAATGTTAGTTATGGGTAATGGTCCCTGTCATAGAGAGAGGAATGTTAGTTATGGGTAATGTTACCTCCATAGAGAGAGGACTGTTAGTTATGGGTAATGGTCCCTGTCATAGAGAGAGGAATGTTAGTTATGGGTAATGTTACCTCCATAGAGAGAGGACTGTTAGTTATGGGTAATGGTCCCTGTCATAGAGAGAGGAATGTTAGTTATGGGTAATGTACCCTGCCAAGATCAGAATACGAGTAGAGAGAAAAGTGCATAAAAAAGGAATTAACTCAGGTCGGAATCCCCCCCAGGGCAGGGCAACAGATCTGGGGACCAGACTTAGAGCATGCAGGAGGACAACGAAGAGAGACTCTGGGAACCAGACTTAAAGCATGCAGGAGGACAACGAAGAGAGACTCTGGGAACCAGACTTAAAGCATGCAGGAGGACAACGAAGAGAGACTCTGGGAACCAGACTTAAAGCATGCAGGAGGACAACGAAGAGAGACTCTGGGAACCAGACTTAAAGCATGCAGGAGGACAACGAAGAGAGACTCTGGGAACCAGACTTAAAGCATGCAGGAGGACAACGCAGAGAGACACTCACGGAGAACAGTCCTTTCCACCGCCTCCTGCTGCCGATGTAGAACCTGGAGTGGGCGGTGCAGAGATCACTGGGAAAAGGCTTCTCAAAGACCCTGGGAGGAGAAACAAAAATCCTAATTTTAAACAAGGGTGTCGTAGTGTGTGTGTCTGTGTCTGTGTGTGTTTCTGTGTGTGTGTGTGTGTGTCTGTGTGTGTGTGTCTGTGTGTGTGTGTGTGTGTGTGTGACTCACAGCTCCAGGGCCGTACCACAGTCCACTCTGAGTGTAGCATAGCGCCCGGTGACGGCCACCACCACTGTGTGCCAGTGGTTGTCCGCCAGCCGCACCGCCCTAAACGTGATCCGTTTCCTGCCTGTCGGGCCCTGGAACAGGAAGTGGAGCCTCTCCTGAGAGACAAGTAGACCAACCAGCAGCCGGTCTGACTCCTCCTCCACCAACGAGAAGATGTACTCGTTCCTCTGGAGGACAGGAGACAGGACATACAGTATGAAGGAGAGACACAAACGACAGGACAGGAGACAGGACATACAGTATGAAGGAGAGACAACTGGACAGGAGACAGGACATACAGTATGAAGGAGAGACATAAACGACAGGACAGGAGACAGGACATACAGTATGAAGGAGAGACATAAACGACAGGACAGGAGACAGGACATACAGTATGAAGGAGAGACATAAACGACAGGACAGGAGACAGGACATACAGTATGAAGGAGAGACAACAGGACAGGAGACAGGACATACAGTATGAAGGAGAGACAACAGGACAGGAGACAGGACATACAGTATGAAGGAGAGACAACAGGACAGGAGACAGGACATACAGTATGAAGGAGAGACAACTGGACAGGAGACAGGACATACAGTATGAAGGAGAGACACAAACGACAGGACAGGAGACAGGACATACAGTATGAAGGAGAGACAACTGGACAGGAGACAGGACATACAGTATGAAGGAGAGACATAAACGACAGGACAGGAGACAGGACATACAGTATGAAGGAGAGACATAAACGACAGGACAGGAGACAGGACATACAGTATGAAGGAGAGACAACAGGACAGGAGACAGGACATACAGTATGAAGGAGAGACAACAGGACAGGAGACAGGACATACAGTATGAAGGAGAGACAACAGGACAGGAGACAGGACATACAGTATGAAGGAGAGACAACTGGACAGGAGACAGGACATACAGTATGAAGGAGAGACACAAACGACAGGACAGGAGACAGGACATACAGTATGAAGGAGAGACACAAATGACAGGACAGGAGACAGGACATACAGTATGAAGGAGAGACACAAACGACAGGACAGGAGACAGGACATACAGTATGAAGGAGAGACAACAGGACAGGAGACAGGACATACAGTATGAAGGAGAGACAACAGGACAGGAGACAGGACATACAGTATGAAGGAGAGACACAAACAACTGGACAGGAGACAGGACATACAGTATGAAGGAGAGACACAAACAACTGGACAGGAGACAGGACATACAGTATGAAGGAGAGACAACAGGACAGGAGACAGGACATACAGTATGAAGGCGAGACACAAACAACTGGACAGGAGACAGGACATACAGTATGAAGGAGAGACACAAACAACTGGACAGGAGACAGGACATACAGTATGAAGGAGAGACAACAGGACAGGAGACAGGACATACAGTATGAAGGAGAGACAACTGGACAGGAGACAGGACATACAGTATGAAGGAGAGACACAAACGACAGGACAGGAGACAGGACATACAGTATGAAGGAGAGACACAAACAACTGGACAGGAGACAGGACATACAGTATGAAGGAGAGACAACAGGACAGGAGACAGGACATACAGTATGAAGGAGAGACAACTGGACAGGAGACAGGACATACAGTATGAAGGAGAGACACAAACGACAGGACAGGAGACAGGACATACAGTATGAAGGAGAGACACAAACAACTGGACAGGAGACAGAACATACAGTATGAAGGAGAGACACAAACAACTGGACAGGAGACAGGACATACAGTATGAAGGAGAGACACAAACAACTGGACAGGAGACAGGACATACAGTATGAAGGAGAGACACAAACGACAGGACAGGAGACAGGACATACAGTATGAAGGAGAGACACAAACAACTGGACAGGAGACAGGACATACAGTATGAAGGAGAGACAACAGGACAGGAGACAGGACATACAGTATGAAGGAGAGACAACTGGACAGGAGACAGGACATACAGTATGAAGGAGAGACACAAACGACAGGACAGGAGACAGGACATACAGTATGAAGGAGAGACACAAACAACTGGACAGGAGACAGAACATACAGTATGAAGGAGAGACACAAACAACTGGACAGGAGACAGGACATACAGTATGAAGGAGAGACAACTGGACAGGAGACAGGACATACAGTATGAAGGAGAGACACAAACAACTGGACAGGAGACAGGACATACAGTATGAAGGAGAGACACAAACGACAGGACAGGAGACAGGACATACAGTATGAAGGAGAGACACAAACGACAGGTACATCCAGGACACACTGAGGGAGAGACATATAATAAATAAACTATAATAGAACTATAATACTATATTACAACTATATTAGAGATATATTAGAACTATAATACTATATTAGAACTATATTAGAACTATAATACTATATTAGAACTATATCAGAACTATGTTAGAACTATAATACTATATTAGAACTATATCAGAACTATGTTAGAACTATGTTAGAACTATAATACTATATTAGAACTATATCAGAACTATGTTAGAACTATGTTAGAACTATAATACTATATTAGAACTATAATACTATATTAGAACTATTTTAGAACTATAATAGATTTAGAACGATAAAAGATCTATAATACTATATTAGAACTATATTAGAACTGTATTACTATATTAGAACTATATTACTATATTAGAACAATATTACTATATTAGAACTATAATAGAACAATATTACTATATTAGAACTATAATATAACTATATTAGAACTATATTATAACTATATTATTACTATATTATAACTATATTATTACTATATTATAACTATATTATTACTATATTATAACTATATTAGAACTATATTAGAACTATATTAGAACTATATTAGAACTATAATAGAACTATATTAGAACTATAATACTATATTAGAACTATATTAGAACTATATTAGAACTATATTAGAACTATATTAGAACTATATTAGAACTATAATACTATATTAGAACTATAATAGAACTATATTAGAACTGTATTATAACTATATTAGAACTATATTAGAACTATATTATAACTATATTATAACTATATTATTACTATATTATTACTATATTAGAACTATAATAGAACTATATTATAACTATATTATAACTATATTATTACTATATTATAACTATATTATAACTTTATTATTACTATATTATAACTATATTATTACTATATTATTACTATATTATTACTATATTATAACTATATTAGAACTATATTATAACTATAATACTCAGAGTGTATATTAGAACTATATTAGAACTATATTAGAACTATATTAGAACTATAATAGAACTATATTAGAACTATATTATAACTATATTATAACTATATTAGAACTATATTAGAACTATATTATTACTATATTAGAACTATAATAGAACTATATTAGAACTATAATACTCAGAGTGTATATTAGAACTGTATTAGAACTATAATAGTATATTAGAACTATAATAGAACAATATTAGAACTAAAATACTACATTAGAACTACAATAGAACTATATTAGAACTATAATACTCAGAGTGTATATTAGAACTATATTAGAACTGGTTTCTGTCGTCGTGGTTTCTGTCGTCATGTTGTCTTCCTCTTTCTCACCTTGTTGGCAAGGCGTGGGATCTTGAGCGTGACCACGAAGGAGAACTCAGAAGGGAAGTGGTCACAGTTGGTGAAGAGCTGCGAGGCGGGGAAGCTGAGGGCTTCCTGATAGCCGGCTAGCTGCAGGCCCCGGGCCCCCCTGGACTGGACCATGTGCACTTCCGGCAGGGGGGGCTCCCCGCCAGGTGGTAAGACCCGCGACAGGAAGTCCAAAGGTAACAGATCTATAGGTCAGAGGGCGGGATTGAAGAGGGGGAGGATAGAAAGATACTGATTAGATATAGATTGTTATCTCTTAAAGGGATACAGATTAGATATAGATTGGTATCTCTAAAGGGATACAGATTAGATATAGATTGGTATCTCTTAAAGGGATACAGATTAGATATAGATTGTTATCTCTTAAAGGGATACAGCTTAGATATAGAATGTTATCTCTAAAGGGATACAAAACTTTGGTTTTAAATAAGTGTGCTGAAGTGACCGCAATTATATAGCCCAGAGTATTGTCTCTGTGGAGAAGAGCCAGGGTTCAAGTTCTGTTTTACCTCAGTGAGCCAAAGGAGGAATCATTAGAGAGAGAGAAAGAGAGAGAGAGAAAGGGAAAGAGAGAGAAACAAAGAGAGTGAGAGAGAAACAGAGAGAGAGAAAGAGAGAAACAGAGAGAGAGAAAGAGAGAGAGAAACAAAGAGAGAGAGAGAGAAACATGGAGAGAGAGAGAGAGAGAGAGAAACAAAGAGAGAAATAGAGAGAGAGAAAGAGAAACAGAGAGAGAAAGAGAAACAGAGAGAGAAAGAGTACACAATGGATCAGATTTCAAAGAGAAACAAACTCAACAGATATTTTTGAAAAGCCAGACAACCCTGTCAAAATACTTCGGCTCTTTTTATCGTCTCAACAACCTCCCCACGCTGTCCTGAATACCTACACAGTATATATATAACACTTCAAAAGATCCACATTCTGCTTTCATCTGAGGCTCATACATGTGCTCATGAACAAGTAATAAAGCATTGAGTGTTAACGTGTATTCTATGTAAAAGTATTGACAAAGACAGAGGACATCTGTGACAAACCTCACTGTGAGTTCTGCATCTCTACAGGAGTTCCTCAGTCAGACTTGTTTACCAACTAGAGGAGTATCGTCTCATTACCAGCTAGAGGAGTATCTTTCCGTATCAGTACCAACTAGAGGAGTATCGTATCATTACCAGCTAGAGGAGTATCTTTCCGTATTAGTACCAACTAGAGGAGTATCGTATCATTACCAGGTAGAGGAGTATCTTATCGTCTCATTACCAGCTAGAGGAGTATCTTATTGTCTCATTACCAGCTAGAGGAGTATCGTATCATTACCAGCTAGAGGAGTATCTTATCGTCTCATTACCAGCTAGAGGAGTATATTATTGTCTCATTACCAGCTAGAGGAGTATCTTATCATTACCAGCTAGAGGAGTATCTTATTGTCTCATTACCAGCTAGAGGAGTATCTTATCATTACCAGCTGGAGGAGTATCTTATCATTACCAGCTAGAGGAGTATCTTATCATTACCAGCTAGAGGAGTATCTTATCATTACCAGCTAGAGGAGTATCTTATTGTCTCATTACCAGCTAGAGGAGTATCTTATTGTCCCATTACCAGGTAGAGGAGTATCTTATCATTACCAGGTAGAGGAGTATCTTATTGTCCCATTACCAGGTAGAGGAGTATCTTATCATTACCAGGTAGAGGAGTATCTTATTGTCCCATTACCAGGTAGAGGAGTATCTTATTGTCTCATTACCAGCTAGAGGAGTATCTTATCATTACCAGGTAGAGGAGTATCTTATTGTCTCATTACCAGCTAGAGGAGTATCTTATTGTCTCATTACCAGCTGGAGGAGTATCTTATCATTACCAGGTAGAGGAGTATCTGTTTGTCTCATTACCAGCTAGAGGAGTATCTTATTGTCTCATTACCAGCTAGAGGAGTATCTTATCATTACCAGGTAGAGGAGTATCTTATTGTCTCATTACCAGCTAGAGGAGTATCTTATTGTCTCATTACCAGCTGGAGGAGTATCTTATCATTACCAGGTAGAGGAGTATCTGTTTGTCTCATTACCAGCTAGAGGAGTATCTTATTGTCTCATTACCAGCTACAGGAGTATCTTATCATTACCAGGTAGAGGAGTATCTTATTGTCTCATTACCAGCTAGAGGAGTATCTTATTGTCTCATTACCAGCTGGAGGAGTATCTTATCATTACCAGGTAGAGGAGTATCTGTTTGTCTCATTACCAGCTAGAGGAGTATCTTATCGTCTCATTACCAGCTAGAGGAGTATCTTATCGTCCCATTACCAGCTAGAGGAGTATCTTATCGTCTCATTACCAGCTAGAGGAGTATCTTATCATTACCAGGTAGAGGAGTATCTTATCGTCTCATTACCAGCTAGAGGAGTATCTTATCGTCTCATTACCAGCTAGAGGAGTATCTTATCGTATCATTACCAGCTAGAGGAGTATCTTATTGTCTCATTACCAGCTAGAGGAGTATCTTATCGTCCCATTACCAGCTAGAGGAGTATCTTATTGTCTCATTACCTGCTAGAGGAGTATCTTATCGTATCATTACCAGCTAGAGGAGTATCTTATCGTCCCATTTCCAGCTAGAGGAGTATCTTATTGTCTCATTACCTGCTAGAGGAGTATCTTATCGTATCATTACCAGCTAGAGGAGTATCTTATCGTCCCATTACCAGCTAGAGGAGTATCTTATTGTCTCATTACCAGCTAGAGGAGTATCTTATCGTCCCATTACCAGCTAGAGGAGTATCTTATTGTCTCATTACCTGCTAGAGGAGTATCTTATCATTACCAGGTAGAGGAGTATCTTATTGTCTCATTACCAGCTAGAGGAGTATCTTATTGTCTCATTACCAGGTAGAGGAGTATCTTATCATTACCAGGTAGAGGAGTATCTGTTTGTCTCATTACCAGCTAGAGGAGTATCTTATTGTCTCATTACCAGCTAGAGGAGTATCTTACTGTCTCACCTCTAAAGCCTCTGCTGTAGAACAGAATGGCTCGGAGCTATGCATGTCCCAGTGTGCGTGCAGTGTGAGCGGTGGGAATTAAGTGGAGTGAGAATGCCCTCCCTGGCAAGGTATGATGTCAGTCTGCCACCTCTAAACGCCATGACCACAATGAACCCTCTTCACATTTCAGACAGACACACTGGTAGTACAGACACACTGACAGTACAGACACACTGACAGTACAGACACACGGACAGTACAGACACACAGGCAGTACAGACAGACTGACAGTACAGCCCCACTGATAGTACAGACACACAGATAGTACAGAAACACTGATAGTACAGACACACTGACAGTACAGACACACTGACATTACAGACACACAGACAGCACAGACACACAGACAGTACAGACACACATACAGTACAGACACACAGACAGTACAGACACACTGACAGTGCAGACACACTGACAGTACAGACACACTGACAGTACAGCCACACAGACAGTACAGACACACTGATAGTACAGACACACAGACAGTACAGACACACAGACAGTACAGACAGAGAAATGATCAGACAACCAGATACGTGTCTATCCCCTGGAAATTAACTCACCCTGTTCATGAAAACAGTTCGCTCCGACAGACAGTGAGACGTTAGATTGGTAAAAACAGTTCGCTCCGACAGACAGTGAGACGTTAGATTGGTAAAAACAGTTCGCTCCGACAGACAGTGAGACGTTAGATTGGTAAAAACAGTTCGCTCCGACAGACAGTGAGACGTTAGACTGGTAAAAACAGTTCGCTCCGACAGACAGTGAGACGTTAGATTGGTAAAAACAGTTCGCTCCGACAGACAGTGAGACGTTAGATTGGTAAAAACAGTTAGCTCCGACAGACAGTGAGACGTTAGATTGGTAAAAACAGTTCGCTCCGACAGACAGTGAGACGTTAGATTGGTAAAAACAGTTCGCTCCGACAGACAGTGAGACGTTAGACTGGTAAAAACAGTTTCAGTATGATCGTCGGTGCCAGGTGGGCCAAGTTCCTGTATCTCAGAGACGTCCGGCCTCCTGGGGCCCTTTTCACGCACGACAGCGTCTTGTGTTTCCCCGAGAACGGTGCAACAAACATCAAACATCCAGTCAGTGTGGCGTTCCTGTGGGTGAAAACAGCTCGTTGAGGAGAGGGTCCAAGGAGAGGGTCCAAGGAGAGGGTCCAAGGAGAGGGTCCAAGGAGAGGGTCCAAGGAGAGGGTCCAAGGAGAGGGTGCAAGGAGAGGGTCCAAGGAGAGGGTCCAAGGAGAGGGTCCAAGGAGAGGGTCCAAGGAGAGGGTCAAAGGAGAGGGTACAAGGAGAGGGTCCAAGGAGAGGGTTCAAGGAGAGGGTCCAAGGAGAGGGTCCAAGGAGAGGGTGCAAGGAGAGGGTCCAAGGAGAGGGTCCAAGGAGAGGGTCCAAGGAGAGGGTCCAAGGAGAGGGTCCAAGGAGAGGGTCAAAGGAGAGGGTCCAAGGAGAGGGTCCAAGGAGAGGGTCAAAGGAGAGGGTCCAAGGAGAGGGTCCAAGGAGAGGGTCCAAGGAGAGGGTCAAAGGAGAGGGTACAAGGAGAGGGTCCAAGGAGAGGGTCAAAGGAGAGGGTCCAAGGAGAGGGTCCAAGTAGAGGGTCAAAGGAGAGGGTCCAAGGAGAGGGTCAAAGGAGAGGGTACAAGGAGAGGGTCCAAGGAGAGGGTCAAAGGAGAGGGTCCAAGGAGAGGGTCCAAGTAGAGGGTCCAAGGAGAGGGTCAAAGGAGAGGGTCCAAGGAGAGGGTCCAAGGAGAGGGTCCAAGGAGAGGGTCCAAGGAGAGGGTCCAAGGAGAGGGTCCAAGGAGAGGGTGCAAGGAGAGGGTCCAAGGAGAGGGTCCAAGGAGAGGGTCAAAGGAGAGGGTCAAAGGAGAGGGTTCAAGGAAAGGGTTCAAGGAGAGGGTCCAAGGAGAGGGTCCAAGGAGAGGGTCCAAGGAGAGGGTCCAAGGAGAGGGTCCAAGGAGAGGGTCCAAGGAGAATTGTGCAACAGGCACAATAAAGGCGCACTAAATTTTCCACCACGCATTTAAATACTTTACTTTATTTTCCATTCCAACCTCCTGTGTAGTTACAATTACTCCAAGTTGACAATTTAAGTTGACAATTTACTAATGTTATTATCATTAGAGACCAGTGGGTAGAATCTTACAGAGGTTTATTATCATTAGAGACCAGTGGGTAGAATCTTACAGAGGTTTGTACGGAACGATATCTCGGGAACGCACAACTCGACGGTCCTCGTCACGGATTGGCTATTGCATCAGACGACCCACACCTATCAGGTAAAAACAAGAAGAAGCGGCTCCAGTGGACACGCCGTCACCAACACTGGACAACTGAGGAGTGGAAAAAACATTTCCTGGTCTGACGAATCCCGGGTTCCTGTTGCGTCATGCCGATGGCAGAGTCGGGATTTGGCGTCACTAGAATGCTGTCAGCTGGTTTGGCTGAACTGGCCCGTAGGAAACGTGTCCTGTGAATCCCAGTGTACCGTTTCTGGCATCCATGCCCTTGTTTATGTATAGAATTCTCAATTACTGTATGTCATGGCCCCATCCTGCCTGGTGTCAACGGTACAGGCTGGTGGCTGTGGTGTTGTGGTGCCTGGTGTCAACGCTACAGGCTGGTGGCGGTGGTGTTATGGTGTCTGGTGTCAACGGTACAGGCTGGTGGCGGTGGTGTTATGGTGTCTGGTGTCAACGGTACAGGCTGGTGGCAGTGGTGTTGTCGTGCCTGGTGTCAACGGTACAGGCTGGTGGCAGTGGTGTAATGGTGTCTGGTGTCAACGGTACAGGCTGATGGCGGTGGTGTAATGGTGTCTGGTGTCAACGGTACAGGCTGGTGGCGGGGGTGTAATGGTGCCTGGTGTCAACGGTACAGGCTGGTGGCGGGGGTGTAATGGTGCCTGGTGTCAACGGTACAGGCTGGTGGCGGTGGTGTAATGGTGTCTGGTGTCAACGGTACAGGCTGGTGGCGGTGATGTAATGGTGCCTGGTGTCAACGGTACAGGCTGGTGGCGGGGGTGTAATGGTGTCTGGTGTCAACGGTACAGGCTGGTGGCGGGGGTGTAATGGTGCCTGGTGTCAACGGTACAGGCTGGTGGCGGTGGTGTAATGGTGTCTGGTGTCAACGGTACAGGCTGGTGGCGGTGATGTACTGGTGCCTGGTGTCAACGGTACAGGCTGGTGGCGGTGGTGTAATGGTGCCTGGTGTCAACGGTACAGGCTGATGGCGGTGGTGTAATGGTGTCTGGTGTCAACGGTACAGGCTGGTGGCGGTGGTGTAATGGTGTCAACGGTACAGGCTGGTGGCGGTGATGTAATGGTGCCTGGTGTCAACGGTACAGGCTGGTGGCGGTGATGTAATGGTGCCTGGTGTCAACGGTACAGGCTGGTGGCGGTGATGTAATGGTGCCTGGTGTCAACGGTACAGGCTGGTGACGGTGGTGTAATGGTGTCTGGTGTCAACGGTACAGGCTGGTGGCGGTGGTGTAATGGTGTCCGGTGTCAACGGTACAGGCTGGTGGCGGTGGTGTAATGGTGTCTGGTGTCAACGGTACAGACTGGTGGCGGTGATGTAATGGTGCCTGGTGTCAACGGTACAGGCTGGTGACGGTGATGTAATGGTGCCTGGTGTCAACGGTACAGGCTGGTGACGGTGATGTAATGGTGCCTGGTGTCAACGGTACAGGCTGGTGGCGGTGGTGTAATGGTGCCTGGTGTCAACGGTACAGGCTGGTGGCGGTGGTGTAATGGTGCCTAGTGTCAACGGTACAGGCTGGTGGCGGTGGTGTAATGGTGCCTGGTGTCAACGGTACAGGCTGATGGCGGTGGCGTACTGGTGCGGGGAATGTTTCCCTGTCACACGTTAGGTCCTTTGAGACCAGTTGAGGAACGTGTGAAAGCCCACACCTTGTAAAATCCATGCACCGAAAAAACTTGACACTGAGTGTATGTGTCTATGACACGAGCAAAGCCTGGTATACACATTTTAACAGAAAATGTTTAAACTAAAAGGTACATCTTCAAATCGATATCATTGTTATTGTAAGTTACTGGTGCCCAATGTCAAAGTAGCAACCAGAAGAAAAGACAGGATGGTTACCGTACCGTTGATAAGGAACCAGAAGAAAGGACAGGATGGTTACCGTACCGTTGATAAGGAACCAGAAGAAAAGACAGGATAGTTACCCCACCGTTGTTAAGGAACTAGAAGAACAGGATGGTTACCCCACCGTTGTTAAGGAACCAGAAGGACAGGATGGTTACTCCACCGTTGTTAAGGAACTAGAAGGACAGGATGGTTACTCCACCGTTGTTAAGGAACCAGAAGGACAGGATGGTTACCCCACCGTTGTTAAGGAACCAGAAGGACAGGATGGTTACCCCACCGTTGTTAAGGAACTAGAAGGACAGGATGGTTACCCCACCGTTGTTAAGGAACCAGAAGGACAGGATGGTTACCCCACCGTTGTTAAGGAACCAGAAGGACAGGATGGTTACCCCACCGTTGTTAAGGAACTAGAAGGACAGGATGGTTACCCCACCGTTGTTAAGGAACTAGAAGGACAGGATGGTTACCCCACTGTTGTTAAGGAACCAGAAGGACAGGATGGTTACCCCACCGTTGTTAAGGAACTAGAAGGACAGGATGGTTACTCCACCGTTGTTAAGGAACCAGAAGGACAGGATGGTTACTCCACCGTTGTTAAGGAACCAGAAGGACAGGATGGTTACTCCACCGTTGTTAAGGAACCAGAAGGACAGGATGGTTACCCCACCGTTGTTAAGGAACCAGAAGGACAGGATGGTTACCCCACCGTTGTTAAGGAACCAGAAGGGCAGGATGGTTACCCCACCGTTGTTAAGGAACCAGAAGGGCAGGATGGTTACCCCACCGTTGTTAAGGAACCAGAAGGACAGGATGGTTACCCCACCGTTGTTAAGGAACCAGAAGGACAGGATGGTTACCCCACCGTTGTTAAGGAACCAGAAGGACAGGATGGTTACTCCACCGTTGTTAAGGAACTAGAAGGACAGGATGGTTACCCCACCGTTGTTAAGGAACCAGAAGAAAGGACAGGATGGTTACCCCACCGTTGATAAGGAACCAGAAGGACAGGATGGTTACCCCACCGTTGTTAAGGAACCAGAAGGACAGGATGGTTACCCCACCGTTGTTAAGGAACCAGAAGGACAGGATGGTTACCCCACCGTTGTTAAGGAACCAGAAGAAAGGACAGGATGGTTACCCCACCGTTGTTAAGGAACCAGAAGGACAGGATGGTTACTCCACCGTTGTTAAGGAACTAGAAGAAAGGACAGGATGGTTACTCCACCGTTGTTAAGGAACTAGAAGGACAGGATGGTTACCCCACCGTTGTTAAGGAACTAGAAGGACAGGATGGTTACCCCACCGTTGTTAAGGAACCAGAAGGACAGGATGGTTACCCCACCGTTGTTAAGGAACCAGAAGGACAGGATGGTTACTCCACCCGTTGTTAAGGAACCAGAAGAAAGGACAGGATGGTTACTCCACCGTTGTTAAGGAACTAGAAGGACAGGATGGTTACTCCACCGTTGTTAAGGAACCAGAAGGACAGGATGGTTACCCCACCGTTGTTAAGGAACTAGAAGGACAGGATGGTTACCCCACCGTTGTTAAGGAACCAGAAGGACAGGATGGTTACCCCACCGTTGTTAAGGAACCAGAAGGACAGGATGGTTACTCCACCGTTGTTAAGGAACTAGAAGGACAGGATGGTTACCCCACCGTTGTTAAGGAACCAGAAGGACAGGATGGTTACCCCACCGTTGTTAAGGAACTAGAAGGACAGGATGGTTACCCCACCGTTGTTAAGGAACCAGAAGGACAGGATGGTTACCCCACCGTTGTTAAGGAACTAGAAGGACAGGATGGTTACTCCACCGTTGTTAAGGAACCAGAAGGACAGGATGGTTACCCCACCGTTGTTAAGGAACCAGAAGGACAGGATGGTTACCCCACCGTTGTTAAGGAACCAGAAGGACAGGATGGTTACCCCACCGTTGTTAAGGAACCAGAAGGACAGGATGGTTACCCCACCGTTGTTAAGGAACCAGAAGGACAGGATGGTTACTCCACCGTTGTTAAGGAACCAGAAGGACAGGATGGTTACTCCACCGTTGTTAAGGAACTAGAAGGACAGGATGGTTACTCCACCGTTGTTAAGGAACCAGAAGAAAGGACAGGATGGTTACTCCACCGTTGTTAAGGAACTAGAAGGACAGGATGGTTACCCCACCGTTGTTAAGGAACCAGAAGAAAGGACAGGATGGTTACCCCACCGTTGTTAAGGAACTAGAAGGACAGGATGGTTACTCCACCGTTGTTAAGGAACCAGAAGGACAGGATGGTTACCCCACCGTTGTTAAGGAACCAGAAGAAAGGACAGGATGGTTACCCCACCGTTGTTAAGGAACCAGAAGGACAGGATGGTTACCCCACCGTTGTTAAGGAACCAGAAGGACAGGATGGTTACTCCACCGTTGTTAAGGAACCAGAAGGACAGGATGGTTACTCCACCGTTGTTAAGGAACCAGAAGGACAGGATGGTTACCCAACCGTTGTTAAGGAACCAGAAGGACAGGATGGTTACCCCACCGTTGTTAAGGAACCAGAAGGGCAGGATGGTTACCCCACCGTTGTTAAGGAACTAGAAGGACAGGATGGTTACCCCACCGTTGTTAAGGAACTAGAAGGACAGGATGGTTACCCCACCGTTGTTAAGGAACCAGAAGAAAGGACAGGATGGTTACCCCACCGTTGTTAAGGAACCAGAAGGACAGGATGGTTACCCCACCGTTGTTAAGGAACCAGAAGGACAGGATGGTTACCCCACCGTTGTTAAGGAACTAGAAGGACAGGATGGTTACCCCACCGTTGTTAAGGAACCAGAAGGACAGGATGGTTACCCCACCGTTGTTAAGGAACCAGAAGGACAGGATGGTTACCCCACCGTTGTTAAGGAACCAGAAGGACAGGATGGTTACCCCACCGTTGTTAAGGAACTAGAAGGACAGGATGGTTACCCCACCGTTGTTAAGGAACTAGAAGGACAGGATGGTTACCCCACCGTTGTTAAGGAACCAGAAGGACAGGATGGTTACCCCACCGTTGTTAAGGAACCAGAAGGACAGGATGGTTACCCCACCGTTGTTAAGGAACTAGAAGGACAGGATGGTTACCCCACCGTTGTTAAGGAACCAGAAGGACAGGATGGTTACCCCACCGTTGTTAAGGAACCAGAAGGACAGGATGGTTACCCCACCGTTGTTAAGGAACCAGAAGGACAGGATGGTTACCCCACCGTTGTTAAGGAACCAGAAGGACAGGATGGTTACCCCACCGTTGTTAAGGAACCAGAAGGACAGGATGGTTACCCCACCGTTGTTAAGGAACCAGAAGGACAGGATGGTTACCCCACCGTTGTTAAGGAACCAGAAGGACAGGATGGTTACCCCACCGTTGTTAAGGAACCAGAAGGGCAGGATGGTTACCCCACCGTTGTTAAGGAACCAGAAGGACAGGATGGTTACCCCACCGTTGTTAAGGAACTAGAAGGACAGGATGGTTACCCCACCGTTGTTAAGGAACTAGAAGAAAGGACAGGATGGTTACCCCACCGTTGTTAAGGAACCAGAAGGACAGGATGGTTACCCCACCGTTGTTAAGGAACCAGAAGGACAGGATGGTTACCCCACCGTTGTTAAGGAACCAGAAGGACAGGATGGTTACCCCACCGTTGTTAAGGAACCAGAAGGACAGGATGGTTACCCCACCGTTGTTAAGGAACCAGAAGGACAGGATGGTTACCCCACCGTTGTTAAGGAACCAGAAGGGCAGGATGGTTACCCCACCGTTGTTAAGGAACCAGAAGGACAGGATGGTTACCCCACCGTTGTTAAGGAACCAGAAGGACAGGATGGTTACCCCACCGTTGTTAAGGAACCAGAAGGACAGGATGGTTACCCCACCGTTGTTAAGGAACCAGAAGGACAGGATGGTTACCCCACCGTTGTTAAGGAACTAGAAGGACAGGATGGTTACCCCACCGTTGTTAAGGAACCAGAAGGACAGGATGGTTACCCCACCGTTGTTAAGGAACCAGAAGGACAGGATGGTTACCCCACCGTTGTTAAGGAACTAGAAGGACAGGATGGTTACCCCACCGTTGTTAAGGAACCAGAAGAAAGGACAGGATGGTTACCCCACCGTTGTTAAGGAACCAGAAGGACAGGATGGTTACCCCACCGTTGTTAAGGAACCAGAAGGACAGGATGGTTACCCCACCGTTGTTAAGGAACTAGAAGGACAGGATGGTTACCCCACCGTTGTTAAGGAACCAGAAGGACAGGATGGTTACCCCACCGTTGTTAAGGAACCAGAAAGGACAGGATGGTTACCCCACCGTTGTTAAGGAACCAGAAGGACAGGATGGTTACTCCACCGTTGTTAAGGAACTAGAAGGGCAGGATGGTTACCCCACCGTTGTTAAGGAACCAGAAGGACAGGATGGTTACTCCACCGTTGTTAAGGAACTAGAAGGACAGGATGGTTACTCCACCGTTGTTAAGGACGATGGATAGCAGCACCTGGCTGACAATCTAATCAGAGCCACGTTATCTCAGAGGTTTATGGGAGGAGGGATCATAGCCTGATTATGTAGAGCATCCAACAACTACGCATCACCCTGTTCAACATAACCCAGACTCACTGTAGGCTTGTCTATGCAGAGTTATCTCACAAACCCTAAAGCTGTGGTCTGTGGGCTCACTGACTGAGGAAACCCTGGTGATAAGAAACGCTGCAGGGCTTTCTGTTTCCTGTCATGATCTTCATATGACCGGAGTATCTACCAGTAGCATTGTTACGCCAGGAGCCAACTGTCATTAAATCAACTCTTATCTTAAGTGAAACAGTTCTATCTCAACGTGCCTTTAAAGGTCATTTTATAATGCTAGATGTACTCGAGTCTCTGTTTCTGAAGATCGAGAACACTCCTCAGATAATAATAATCACTCAGCTCTGTTATGAGACAGGTATTATTGAGAGGTTTATTATCATTAGAGACCAGTGGGTAGAATCCTACAGAGGTTTATTATCATTAGAGACCAGTGGGTAGAATCTTAGAGGTTTATTATCATTAGAGACCAGTGGGTAGAATCTTAGAGGTTTATTATCATTAGAGACCAGTGGGTAGAATCTTAGAGGTTTATTATCATTAGAGACCAGTGGGTAGAATCTTAGAGGTTTATTATCATTAGAGACCAGTGGGTAGAATCTTAGAGGTTTATTATCATTAGAGACCAGTGGGTAGAATCTTAGAGGTTTATTATCATTAGAGACCAGTGGGTAGAATCTTAGAGGTTTATTATCATTAGAGACCAGTGGGTAGAATCTTAGAGGTTTATTATCATTAGAGACCAGTGGGTAGAATCTTAGAGGTTTATTATCATTAGAGACCAGTGGGTAGAATCTTAGAGGTTTATTATCATTAGAGACCAGTGGGTAGAATCTTAGAGGTTTATTATCATTAGAGACCAGTGGGTAGAATCTTAGAGGTTTATTATCATTAGAGACCAGTGGGTAGAATCTTAGAGGTTTATTATCATTAGAGACCAGTGGGTAGAATCTTAGAGGTTTATTATCATTAGAGACCAGTGGGTAGAATCTTAGAGGTTTATTATCATTAGAGACCAGTGGG